>NC_141624.1:50694538-50967038 GCF_047967505.1 Dipteris shenzhenensis
CAGTGCCTAGGCTTAAAGAGTAGTGGAGGAGCCTGAGGAGGATGTGGTGGAAGAGCATGAGGAGAGAGAGGAGAGAGACCCTCGGTATGATACTGATGGGAACACTATTAGTGAGGGGGATTTTGGTGGCTTCTCAGATGAACGTGAAGACGATTGATTTATGAGAGAGGATGATGATGTGCATTGATAATTGTCTATTTATCATGAATGCTTTTTGAGACCGCATTGTGCAATGTGCATCATTGCATTGTGCATGCATTTTGTGGTGTGGACTCTGGACTCTGGAGTTTGGACATACAGTTGTTGACATTTGTGCATCGTGCATGAGCATTGTGGAATGTGCAATGTGCATTGTGGAGATAGAGTTCTTGTCACATCATACATGAATGGGTAGATGGATGCATGTCATATCATACATGAATGTTGACAATTGATGCAATAATGATTTTATACATTTGTTGAGTTGAAAGTTTTAACTTGTATCAATATGATATGACATGCATCCATGTGTCAGTGCAAGGATATGACACATGCATGTGAAAGTTGTATGGAATTTGCATGACACATGCACATGTAGTGTTTAGGGTCCAGAACCTGAACTTTGGAAAGGTCAAAAGTTCGAAGTACATAACACATGGCAACTGCCAATAACAATGTGCTGGCTGGTCCCTGGGGCCTGGATCGAAATGTGCTTCACATTAGCCATGTATCAAGGCTTCCAAGTCTAGCCTAGGGCCCACTAGTAACTTCCAGGGGTCACCTTAGCATGGTCTAGTTTGTATGCCAAAATAGATAGTTTTGTTTGGTTAGGGAACGCCTCGGCTGCAAGAACGCCTCAAACAATACCTTCCATTGGAGGCATCCTCAAACAATAGGCAACGTATTGTACGCCTCGATTCCTAGGGTTTTGTTTTGTATTCGCCTCCAATCCTTGAATTGGAATGCCTCCTACCATCTTGACTCGGTCTTTCTTTCTCTCTCTCTACAGAGATCACTTTCTCAGACTCATAGAGGATGGCGTCCATTGCCAATCTGGCTACATGGACATCCACATGTCGCATGCCATGAGGATTACCATTGGATAGATCCGAGTATCATCACATCGACTCCGCATTGAGACTGGGTGATCTACAAGCCTTTACAGGGCAGACAGGATATGTAGGCTATGCCTCATTGAGGTGGAGATAGAGGAGCACTACATATGCCGATGTATGGTGTACTATGAGATTTGTGGGAGATTCCACTGCCTCTTCAAGGATGGATATGGATTCGGCCCACTTTCCAATGGAATTCCCAGACCAGAGATGCCTTGGGATGTTCTTACTCGAGCTACGCCAACATTGGGAGATTGTCCTTAGAGATATTTGACCTCGATCGCCATCCCCTCCCGCTAGGTCACTATCACCAACTTCTATAGAATCGTAGGGGATATGACAAGTGATGGTGACCATATAGAGGTACCCACGTTCCTTGGGAGTGTTCCAGAGGGATCACACTTGAGCGAGCCTTTACCAGTCTCAGCGCATTAGGCACCTCTAGTGCCCGCGACAGAGGGCCCCACCCTATAAATTCTTTTCCCATGATATATTCTCCTCAATTTTGATTACTTGCTCTTTCCAATGGGCAAAATTGTCTTCTGATTTCTTTTCCTTGGTGTGTCAACTTCTTGTTCTTTCTATATAGGATATCTCTATCCCGTTTGTTCCTCAATTTGATTTTCCTTTGTCACTATTCTTAATTCATCTTTCGTGCTTCATTTTTAGTTTCAATAGGATGATTTCCTCTACCATACATTGTATGTGAACCTTAGCTACTTGAGCCTTGACATACATATTTTCCATCTTCATCTCTTGATTTTGTTGAAAATTGTCTTCTTGTTGACTATTGGACGATCTCAGCTCTTTGTTTCAATAACATATCCAGCAAAGACATAAGCATACATAAATTGAGGAGTGAGGTGTACGTGCATTGCCTGACATAAATGTTAATCGGTCAAAATAGTTTGCAAATCTATTCTCTTGCAAGGGTCCTTGTCTTTGTTTGTTGGTGAAGTGATACTATTACTCACCAATGTGAAATACCACCAATGGTAGAGCAAGGATAGAAGATGCCAAGGCAGCCATGTAGAAGAAAATGGAATGGCAAAAGAAATCCAAGAATGTAGTGATATGCCAAAAAGCGAAGGGGAAACCCCCGCTTGTCGTCTCACCACAACATTGCAAGAGTTTCTATTTGTTAGCTTCTTGATGCATTAGATAGATTTTGTGGAGCACAATGATTTGGAAAGAAATACGATGATGGAAAAGTGAGAGCTGTAGTATTTGACAAAAAGAAGCTCCCCATCATCCTAGAATCGAATTGGCAATATCTGCTGGTCACTTCTCTCTATATGGAACAATTGTGAAGCTGTGCAAGAAATTGCTCCTTGGTGGAGGCTGGAAAGTCTACGAAATAGGGAAGAATCATCTCTAGGTTCCAGCTACGAAATAGGGAAGAATCATCTCTAGGAACATTATACAAGGCCACATGCTTGAGGTTGCCTTTTGCAACCATACAGGTGATCCTTGGCATAAGGGAGCAGTATTGAGTGATGTGGCAAAGGATGCTAATGCTCCTTTTGGTGGAGATATGGGAACGCCAGGTGTGCTTTACCTTAGATGTAGAAGGATATTGTACCTACTCCAATTGGCAATTCTACAAGGGCAATAGAGTAGAGGTGGTGTGGAATGTATGGTTATAAAATCATTGCATGATGCACAATCCAACACGTCAAATATGATGCTCACAAGCGACACATTTGGATCCGCATCGACGAGGAAGATGTTGTCATTCAAATAGACAATGCTCACAAGCGACACACTTGGATCTGCATGCACCGAGGAGGATTTTGTAATTTTTATCTCTCTGTTCACTACAATATACTGCATGATTTGCCAATCTCCATTGGTCCAAAAAGCACCTTCTAGTCTTCTCTCCTTAGTCTTTGCATTGGAATTCTAGCCTCCAGAGCGGTGATGTGAAATTGTTGATTAAGAAGGATTTTTAGTGGGTGATCTTGGATACTATTGTAACGGAGGAACACCCCATGGCGAGATGTGTATACTGCTCTAGTGTGCAGCTCAGGTGTTTGAGTTGAACAGCAGAGAGAGAATCTCCTCGTCCCAAAAGCCATTGTTGGAGCAAATCTAAGGCCATAAATTCATTGCAAATTCCATGGCTTCCTTACCATGAAATCTGACACAGATTTTGGATAGCCAAGCCATTATGCTCCATTGTGCTTGAATTACAAATCACACACAAAAATAGAGAGCTTCACTTATATCTTACTTCATGTAGGGTCTACGGTAGCCCAAAGACTGTCTTTGCTTGCAATTTCAAATCTAGCCATGACCATTTTTGTACAAATTCTTGCAATTTGTAGGAATTATTATTATGATCTCAATCTGCAAACATTATTGTTTGCAGATTCATACTTGTTCATATATAAGTTTGATAAATTCCTTCTTTGCAAGGACGGACTTACTCTGAGTGGTGCTTTGTGATTGCTTTGATGTTCTAGTGTCTTGATTTCATTGAATCTCAATCGTATATGAATGGCTGGATTGTTTGACTAAGGACGTTCTAGATTGGTGTGAGTATATTTGTGCATAAATTCTAATGGGATGTAGCATTTACTTGGACCTATGCTCTTGATGGACTTGGGTCATGGGGACATAGCATTCTAGATTGGTGTGAGTATATTTGCGTGTAAACTATAATGGGATGTAGCATTTACTTGGACCTATGCTCTCGATGGACTTGGGTCATGGGGACATAGCTCCATGATTTATGAGGATCTAGGTTTTGTGCATCTTTGTTTCTTTCTTGTTTTTCTAGTCTTAGCATGACATGTAAATGTTTTGCACCACGGTGATTTTTCTATAACCATACCTCATGGTAGGAATACACAAATGGATCTTGCCATGATGTACTCAGGTTAGGAGTATGATGATTTCACCTGTGCTTCCCCCCCCAAGGATCTCATCTTTTTCTGCTTTGTATGCAATGTTATTATTGTTCAAGCTCACTTAGTTTTTTTTTTCCCCCCCCAAAGGTGCAAAAGACATGGATACGAAGCTACTTGATTCACTAGCATCTGTAAGTTGCCATATCATTTATAGCACTTCATTGTGAATCACCCTCTCTTTTGTTGGAAGACGATCATAGAGAACAATTAATTGTGAATTGCAATTGACATTTTTTTTGTTTTCATAAGTGTGGTGTGAGATTTGATTTTTATAGCTGTCAACATTGGCTCTGCTATTTCCATGAAAAGGGATGGGTGTCTTTAGACCAAGAGGCGGTCTTTTTATGGTTGTGCTCTATAAGCATTTTCTTATTGCCTCCATACTTGTTGAATATACATTATTTTCTTATTTAATGACATGGGCCCTGTTTTTTAAGTTTGTCTGAAAGAAAGTCAAACATTTCACAAGTTTTATGATTCGACTCTTTAAAGGTGAATCTTGCTCTCAAGATGTTGCGTGGCACTGCTAGTGAGAAGAAGCAGATCATTCTCAGCCTTTGCTTGGATGTCGTTAATGCTCTTGTAAGTATAGTTAAAGCATCTGATTTTATACATGTGAGATTTTGTGAATTGCTGAAGATTCCCAAAATCTAAGTAGTTTAATGAAGCATTTCATGATTTCAAGGCAAAAGTATGATTCCTATATCTCTTTGGAAGGTGTGAGTGTCCTTGCGTGTAATATTTCTGATTTGGCCTATACCTGTGTAGTGATGCTAATTTAGGACTTACATGTTGGACACAAAAAAGAATTGCACCATCAGTTTTCCATTTACAATATAACTTTTGAAAAGACACCATGCCAAGTTTTTATTGGTAAACTAGTTTTTGCAAAATATAATCTCGGTTTTTGAATCATTGTGGACCTCTTATACGAATTAGTAAGTATTCTTTCTTTTTTCTGTGTGATGAATGAAAACGTCTGTGTTGGACAGCATGAGTCTAGATACTAGGAGGTGTGTTGGGCCTATTCTCAGTTGCAGATTGGCTGGGGAGGAACTATAAGAGCGTCAATGAAATGTTAGTATGAATAGACATGTGATGTGATCGATAGCTTCATTAGGCATCTTCTTAAAACCTTTTTCCCTCCCTTAAATGCTACTACACCACACCTAGGCAAGTGAGAGCTCTTTAGCTGTCTTGTTGGTGATAGGGATATCCTGGACTTGGCATATTCCATATTTATACATTTAAAACACAAGACACCTTTGTTCGTGTCCTCCTGTATATAAGGTTATTGTTATTATTCTTACTCCTAGATGGATTACTATCTGTTGATGGGTCTTTTACCCCACTTCCCTTTTTCAAAAACGTCGCTTGTGAAATGGGTTTCTTTTGGGCTGTGGGATCATGTCCTATTGCCGCCTAACTGGTGCTAAGTGTCCTACTGTTGCAACTGCCTTCCAACAGAATCATCATAATTATGTGCCAAAGTGATAAACTCATTCAAATGTAGGGGGCTTGTTCCATTTCAAATTCAACCTTGCAATCTTCTTTTAATCTGTGGACCTTTTGATATTCACTAATCTCTTTCAGTTTTAACGGTGCAATGTATTGAGTGAAGAATTTACCCATGATCATTTCTCCCAAGAATCCTAAGCTTTATCTTAATCATTTTTGGGGTAAGGAATTTTGTTTTGAATACCTCACAACTTGTAGGTCTATTTTCATGTTTCATGCACCATATGAAGGCTTTTCTCCCTAGGGATAGACTAGTCTCTATGGGACTGTAATTCCAGCATATATCTTGTAAATGATGAGCATGCTTCCGCTTTTCAAAAAAGACATTTAGAATAATGCCAATATTTTTCATCCTTGTGGTGGAAGACAGGTGGTTTCCATTCTTCATATGCCTTTTCTTTCGTTGGTGTTAGAGCTCATTTTTTGACTCGGGGGGGTCACTATGTATAAACCCTCTATATCACGTGCGTTCAAGGCCTATATTTAAAGTCCCTTATCTGTAAAAAATTTCATTAATAAAATGTACCCCTTTTCTATACAAATTTGTAATTTTTTTCCAAAACTATTTTAAATAGTCCCTTATGTATATTTATTTATGTAAATTTTAGAAATAAAAAAAATCCTTCTGTTGAACTCACGTGATAGGGTTACATATGATGAGTGACCCCCCCGAGTTTTTTGAACTACGGGCTGTTGACACAGTGCCTGATTCTTGGGTTGAGTTCTATGATATCCATTTTATTAGATTGGCTTATGAAGCTGTTAACCTGTGCCTAGGATGCAATTTAGACTAATGACTAAAGAAATCGTTGTGTTGTGCAAACCAACTAAAGCTTCTTACATCTTCAGGATGTCTGTAGATGAGTGCACCACAGCTTTTTTGAAATCCTCTAATGCAGTTCAGTTACAAACATAGTGTATTGCTGTTTAGGCAATTGCTCATCACACTTATGACATAGAAAAGTCTTGATTCCTTTGGCACTTCATGATTGATTTTATAATTGCAAGAACCAAGGAAAAACAACAAAGTAATCAAGGTTAAAGGACTGACCTTATGTGGAGGTTTCCATTGAAAGGTGCCTTGAACTAGAGACGTTCTCACTATAGGTAGTAGCACATTGATTCTTCAACAAAGGTGTGCTTCCACAAACAGATGGCCTCTACAAACAAGACCAAGTAGGGAAAATTCTCCCTTTGCAAGTTGATGTGTTGAATAATTGTCTTCTTAAGAAAGGGCAGCGAGCACAAATAGACCATGCCAAGAATGATAAATAGGCTTTAGAGGATAGACCACACAATTGCATGGTTTATTAAGGGTGCAAGGAGGAAAAACCACTCTGTTCCTGGCGTCACAAAGCACTTTGTATGTTTTGTTGGCTTGGCCTTGATGAGGATTAATACTAAACATAAGCAAAGAGATTTCCTGGCACATCCTGATCAGTGTTGGGTGGCCACTTTCCTTTTTGAGGCTCAGAGACATAGAGATCAGCTCATCTGAGCAAGAGGAGAGAGCAGGAGGAACTGATCGCACTCTGGCAGAGCCCAGTCAGAGTACTATCACCGATTTCTTCTCTGGTGACTCGAGCCGGGGAGAGAGGGGGACGAGACATAGCAGAGAGCCAGAGTGCACGACTCGACAGACCCGATCCCGGGTGGATACCCACATGCGTACTCAGACGTATCCTCCTTTTTCGATATGGGAACGGGCAACATTATGGAGATCACAAAGAAGGCGGGAGGGACATGGAGAAATAGAGCATTAGCAGCGATCCATTACTGGTTTCTTCTCTCGACGCCAGCCCTCACCAGATCCAGAGCCACTGTCAATTGAGATCCTCGTGTCTATGCTCAGCCGCCCAGTGGACTCGGTCCCAGAGACAGACATCATACGTTGGAACCACAAACAATCTTCCTTGTGTTTTCCCTCTCTTCCAGCGATAGCATGAGGGACGCATTTCATTTTTATTTTACCTCACTTTTTCTTGTCAGAGAGATCAGCCTTGGTCATGGGTGCCCGATTAGTGGCCCCACCCCTTAGCTATCATTGTATTTACTTTTTTCCAGTCTCATAAACCATTTGGTCTTTCGTAGATGTTAATACAATTTCTTTCTTTCTTTCTTTCTACACGACTCAACAAATCTAAAGCAAGCATGGCTTTAGGAGGCACATGAAGCAAGGTCTAGATAAAAGTTGTGTGCACCAATCTCCACTCAAGTGTGGGATTTCCAAAGTTGGTTGCTCAACATGGTGATGTCCAAAGTTGAGATATGCATGTGCTTGTAGGGAAACACTTGATAGAATTAGGTAGAGCTCTCTCTCTCTCTCTCTCTCTCTCTCTCTTTGTGCTGCCCTCCCCCTCTCTGTCTCCCCATCCTTGGCTGCCCTCCCATTCCCTGTGGCTGCTACGAATGTAAATTTTTTGAACATACATCGACGACTCTATCTCTATCTGTGTGCACACAAATCGATCTTGCTCCACGTGCATCTTTTTATGCATTGTAATTTTTGCGCACAATCAACCCTGCAACGCCTGCACACGATTGTGCTTCTGATTGCAAGATGCTCCAAAAGTGAATGACTCCCACCAAAGAAGGGCATCCTTGTCCACCTCCCCCTCCCCCCCCTTCCCGTGCGACTAGCCTTTAAGACATGGCATTGGAGGACCAACTACACAAAGTCGAAGAGAGCCTTAAGAAAGACAAGAAACTATTAAAAAAAAACGTTGATTCAGCTCTCAACAAGCAAATAAAAGAGGTAATTTTTTAGCATGATGATTTTACTATGTGGGAATCTGTGGGGAGCATACAAGCGCAAGAAATGGATAAAATAAAGGGTGAGATGTGCCTTCTCCACGCAAAGGAGGATATGCCCGTCATTCTCGTAGGGGAGCTACATCAACTAAAAGTAGAGTTGGCTGCCAGTTGCCTTCAGCCGATGGTTTGGCAGCATAGAGTTTTCTAAGGTTTTCGGCGAGAGGGAGGATGATTGTTGGAGCATTTGAACCGCTTCTACATCGATGAGTGGGTAGCGTGCAGGGGAGGATAGACAGGGATCGTGGCTGGGACAACCCTGTCAAACCATGCTTCTGCTTTACTCACCTTGGACTCCTGCACTTAGTCATTAGCTCCCGCTTGTGCCGCATTCCCGATTCAACCTATGAGCGAGAGGACATGCGGAGGAACATCATGGAGCTTTGCATAGACGACTGGTCTGAGGGAGACATAGCCGAGCAAGTGGCTCAGGCACTAACAGAGTCGAGTGAGATATGCCTTGAGGCAGCCATGAGAGCCAGACAGGAGATGTGGGCGAGGGAACGTGAACTCCGTAGAAATCTCGCTTCCATTCAGAGGCTGCAGAGCAGTCATACCCTAGTTTTGAGGCACTTAGGGTACAAGAGATCCGCATCCGCACTGCCCCAGACGAGGTTGTGCACCGGAAGTCTGATTCACCTTTCACGCCTCTACCTCCTCCTCGGTGAGGAAGAGGGATCGTGTGAGCAAAGAGTTCTTCAGGGCCGCGAACAACAAGATGGGCAGAAGTAGAATCTATTAGCGTCCACTGAGAGCAAAAAATGACCCATGGGACCAAATAAGCAGTACAATATAAGAGTCTCCTCCCGGTAGGGAGGGGTCGAGAGTTTTCAAGCTCCTGATGATACAAAAAAAGATGAGTAATAAAAGCTCCTAAAGCTGTCGGAGGGGCAATGGAGAGTACTCGTAAAAACTGTGTGGAGTCTCCTAGCATCATCCTAAAGTCATCCCGGATGTGTGCATATCGAGGGCACTGCATAGCTACATGCTCCTCCGTCTCTACTGCCTGCAAGTCACAGAACTGGCATATTCTAGCATAGCGTGGTAGACTCTACTGTAAGAAAACGGGAGCAAGGGAGCAAGAGAGTGAGTACACAAGTAGGAGTGAAGCTTTCACTGTTGGAGTGTTGCAATAGAATGAGATGAGGTGCAAGTACAAAGGAAAGATATGCACACAACCCAAAGGATAGGTTTGTGCCTACTAAGCACACCTCTAAGCACAAAGTGCTAGTTAGGCCTAAAACGGAGTGCCCTTAGCCTCATCCATGAACAAAAGTTCAGTATAGATAACTTAGCATAGATTTGTGATATGCACCCCCTGAGGAGTAATATGATGACCTTGATTACATTTGTAACATAGCTTAGAGTAGTTCACCTAAAAAAAATATTAGTACAGTCTCTTCTCTGGAACAATTTTTTAGCAATACTTTGGACATGTCCTTTCAAATGCAATAAGGATAATACTTTAATATGATTCGTAAAAGAGTATTTCAATTGAATTTTTTGAGATCTTTTTCTAGCTCACCCTTTCTCATAGGTTACACTAAAGATGTAATCCAATATTTTGGTTGCATGGTATAGCACTCGTATTTTCAAAACTATGCACAACTTTAAGAAGTTGAATTTCTTAAGTTATTGCTTGTCATTCAAGTGCTCATGTACTAACCTTTTTCCTCTGAAATGAACAAATGTACTAAATCTTCCTTCTAAATAGATTTTTTACTTTTATCACTTGATTCTTTAGCAAGTATATCCAAGTATGGATGACATGAACTCATAGAAAAACTAGATTTAGTGATGTTGCTTGAGTTCTATAAAAATAAATAAATAATTTTTTGCATAAACTTTATGCAAAATCATTTGTCATTCCTCGATTTAATATTCTTTGTGCACTCTTGTTATCAATGTATACATTTTTCAATACCATACTTGCAGTGTTTTAGCTTCTTTAGTGGATGGAATCATTCTCTCCTTAATTTTTTTGTTAGCTACGTACATTTCTCTGATTTACCTTATGGCTTTGGTGTATTTTGGACCGTGATAACAAGTGGTTCGGACTTTTGACACCTGTTGTCCCATTCTTACAAAACCTAGTACACTAACTTGTATTTTGTTGGATGGATGGATGTAGGTAACAAGTCCTAACCTTGGAGTGCTCCTAAGTTCATATTGATGAAAACTTGTATCTCACTCATTTGTATCTTTTTCAAATATCTCGCAATAAATAGTGTTTATAAACCATTGCTCCTTTTTGCAATTTTATTTCATGTTTTGTAAGCCTTTATTCTCATCTGCAAATTGCGATTGTGTATCGCCAACCAGATGCATCACTGCCGCCTATTCACAAGAGTGATTTTTCTAGGTTCTAACACGCACACGCACACACACACACACAGAGCTCATGGGAGTTCCGTGTCAAGCATATTGTGAAGCGAGCATCACCATCGTTATGCATGAAGAGGAAGTGACGGGAAGGGCAGGGGGTGCATGGGAATTGCACTCATGAAGGGGGGAAGGGGTAACCATGGGTAGAGAGAGAAATATACACAAGGAAGGAAGCATTCCATGATATTAATGAAGCAGAAGCTATGTACAGAGAGGGTGGTGGCTCATCTACATGAAGCAAAATAGAAGAGGCTATCTAAGGCATAACAAGGGAGGAGGGAGTAGGCAATGGAGTATATTCAAAGGTGGGTTGTGTGTCAAATACAAAGAGAATAGCCTCCTTATATAGCCAAGAGGAGGTGGCACTCCCCCCATCATAATATTGCACCTTTTTCGATGTTTGTCTTCTTCTTGGTTCCCATTCGGGTGCACCATGAATTGCATTCGACAATCCTTGGGGGTGCAATTTCCTTATGCTCCAAACTTAGGCTACATATCCTTGATTTTTCCCTTAATATAATATCATTTGGGTGGGTTGGAACATTAAATTCTCTGCCACCTGTACCCCTTTCCAATCTTTCTAAATTGGAGTGGCCCAAGATTCTTTCTTATCCACCATTTCTTTATATTTTCTTCCATTGACCTTCCACCTCTCCATCTTCAATGCTTCCTAGGTGGAGGCTTGGCCCATGAAAATACCTTTCTACCTCACCCTTTTTATATATATTTTAGCACACATGGCATGGAATATATAATTTGAAAGATGCTTGCCTACATGGAAGGGTGGCACATGGGGTTTCTTGCCAACTCAACCATGGGCCTATGGCACACCCTATAATACTCAAACAATGCCACATACTCATACAACTAATTCCATTATTCCATTTACATTGGATTTTTTTTTGCATTAACAGTTTTTCCCCCCAGGCATGAGGTGTGAAGCATCTCCATGCATGGGTCAAACACGAACGAAAAAAGGTTTGAGATACCTTTTGTTGAAAACCTTTCTTCCATGTGGGGCTTCTAGCTGGAATGGATGATCACCGAACCATTGCTGCGCTCCTTGAGTACTTTGTAAACTCCTTTCTATGACGGAAGGAACTTCTTTTCCATTTGGTGGCCAAGTCGATTATTGAAGCACAGCACCAACTCTCCTTCTGAAAAATGTCTTTCCTAGGCTTTACAGATCTTCTTGTCCAGTCGGGCCTTCTATTGATTCTTCACAATCTCGGTGCGAAGTAAAGCGAGCCGATGTGTCTTGTCTAGCTTCTCCAATTGCATCAGTTGAAATTCTACCTTTTGATCTTCTGTCATCTGCTACTCGAACACGATCCTCAAGGCAAGGAGCTCGATCTTGAGTGGAAGGACTGCTTTCATTCCATATACCATCTCAAATGGAGTGTGATTGGTCAAGGTCTTGTGGGTGATGTTGTAAGCCCACACTACTTCATCTACACTCTGATCACACTATCCGCAATGTCCAACAACCATCTTTCCAATGGTCTTGCACAGGATGCCATTGGTGCATTCTACCTGACCATTCGAGGCTAGATAATATATATTGGAAGTGTGATGGTTGATGTCCATAATTTCTGATGGCATCATTCAAGAATGGGGACCCATGGTCCATTACAATCTCCAATGGTCCCAAACCTCATGCATATGCGGTTGAAGATGAAATCACAGACAACCTTACCATTGGCTGCTGTGAGAGGGGTGGCTTCGGCCCACTTGGTGACGTACTGTGTGGCTACAAGGATGTACTTCTTCTTACGAGTGATCACCGACAAAGGCCCCATGAAGTCAATCCCCCACTTCTGGAAGGGGTGAATGGCGATCACAGGATGATGTTGGCCAGGTCGTAAATCTTTCCCGCCAAAGAATTGACAAAACTCGCAGGTTTTGCAATACTGGGCAACATCTTTAAACAAGGTAGGCCAATAATAGCATGCATGAAGAATCTTCTTGGACATATAGTCCGCAGCATAGTGCCCTCCACAAAACCCATCATGGTAATGTTGCAAGACCCGAGGTAGCTCGTTTGAATCAATTGCGTGCCTCAGTACGCCATCAATGCTCTAGCGATACAATACTCCGTCGAAGATAGTGTACCGTTTACTATCTTTCTAGATCTTCTTCTGCTCATAGTTGGTGCTCTGGGGCGAAAAGGAGAATGTCATTAGGAATCGGTGAATCCCTCCATACCATGGGTCGTCAATGGTGACAACCGAAACTAGATGAAGATCATGGCTTTCCTCTAGGACAATCAGGGTGTTCTTCAAGTTTGAACAACATCCTTTTACAATTTTGAAGGAAAAATCATATTCTGGTAGGATAGCTAGCCACTTGGCTAGCTGGCCTATAGGATGTGGGGACTGAATGACTTGTTTTGCAAGCCCATTACTTGAAATAATTACAAAATGACCCCCCTCGATATAATTCTTAAATGTTTCAACACAATAGATCAACGACAGAGCATGTTTTTCAGCTTCAAGGTAGCGTTGCTCTGTCTCCAGCATTTGTTGTGAAGCATATCGTATGGGATACATGAATCGGTCTTCTCTTTGCTAGAGAAGTATACCAACCAGCGTGTGTCCTGAACCCGGGGTTGATGTAGAACATCTTCACCAGTCTAGATTGCGCAAAATTGGTTCTGAGGAGAGTGCTACCTTGACTTTTGCGAACCCTTGGTCACATTCATCGCTCCAAAAAAAGGTCACATCATCTTTCCAGAGCTTTTTCATTGGCCGTGTCATAGCCGCATATTCATCTATGAAGCCTCAGTAATAGCCTTCCAAGTTCACAAATGAACGTATTTGATGCTTTGTGAAGGGTGATGGCAGCTTAAGGATATCTTCTACCTTCTCGGGGTCAAGTTGGATGCCATTTGAAGAGACGATATGGCCAAGCAACTTCCCCCGTGTGGCTCCTATTGTGCCTTTCTGAGGATTTAGGCTACCCTTAGCCTTGTAAACCTTCTAGAATGCCAAGCAGACCTTGGCGACATGTTCTTGCTGGGTGGAATAGATGCAAAAGTCATCCAAGAAAACCTCCAGAAATTGCCCCAAGTAAGGAGTGAATACCATTTGCATGAAACGCTGAAAGGTGGCTAGGGCATTAGTGAGATCGAATGGCATGACCTTCAAGGCGAAGGTCCCCCACGGAGTAACAAATGTAGTCTTGATGACGTCTTCCTCAACAATCCGTATCTAGTAAAAACTTGAGTATCCATCACAAAAGGTGTACATTTCATGTCCGCTTGCCTTTTCCAGGGTGATATCTTGGAAGGGAAGCGAGTGACGGTCTCTCTTTGTTGCAGCATTGAGCTTTTTGTAGTTGATGCACACCCTCCATTTGTCATTCTTCTTCGGCGTTATGACCACTAGAGACACCCACTCGGTGTTACTCGAGACACCCACTCGGTGTTGTGTACCAGGACAATGAATCCAACATCTACGGGCTTTTCTCAAAACTAGGGTTGCGCTTTTATGTGTAGCAAGAAGCTATCGCTCAATGATACCTTCCTTTGGACGAATTGGTGATTGCAAATTTCTGCCTTTCATGTGCCCCAGAAGCTATCGCCCAATGATAGCTTCATGGGGAGGAACTAGTGCCTACAAATTGCTGCCTTTCATGTGCCCTAGAAGCTATTGCCCGACGATAGCTTCTTGGGGAGGAACTGGTAGTTGCAACTTACTGCCTTACATTTGCCCAAGAATCTATCACCCGACAAGAGGGAGGAACTCGTATGTTCAAATTGCTACCTTTCATGTTTCCCATGAAGCTATCGCCGGGCGATAGCTTCCTTTGCATTCCTCCTGTGCTTGCAGATAGCTCTCGTTTGTAGTTATACGAGACCTTGGACGAAGTGGTTACTTTGGATCCGCCTCCAACCATGTATTTTGCATCGTGGGTTCTTTTGGTTTTGGTCTAAGCACAAAGAGTATGTTGAATTGTGGTGGAGGCCCGAGAACATGCGGAGGCCCGAATATGAGTCTATCAGGGACATCTAGAATGGCATGCACTTTATCTCTTAATCTCTAAGAGCTAAATTAAAAAATGATCATTAATGGAAGCCACAAAGGTCAAAGGATGGTTTAGAGAACCATAAAATTATTTGGAAAAAGGGATATATTAAGCCAATAATTAACTCAGAGAAAGGGAGCATTAATAGAGACTTTGTGCAATAGAAAGTGGTGGATACATTATGGAAAAGATGTCAAAGGAAGATGCATTTTCAAGCCAATATTTACCTAAGAGTAAAAGGGCTGTAAGAGGCTTTTTGTAGCAAAAAGTGGTGGATATGTTATGGAACAGATGTCAAGCAAAGATGGAGTTTTACAAGAGAGATATCAACCCTATGCTAGCATACAATGAACAACAATACCTCAAAGACAAAATCTCTATGTACAAGAGATAGTCCATACGGAGATTTAGAGTTAGCTCCCATGATTGGAGATAGAAACATGTAGATGGAGAGGATATGTAAGATCTAAAATGGCAGTTTGGTTGAGGATGAGTACCATTATATATAGTGCCTCCTAATAACATATTGGAGTAGGTGCTTTATCTATGGTGAGAATACTATAAGGGGTTGCAAAGTTCTCCTTTGGTATCTATATTAACAATGCTCACAACTGGGAGTTTACCCTTGTGAGTCTCTATGTGGATCAAATAGCTCCAACTTGTCATTGGAAGAAAGAGAAGGTTCATTAGGTCCATGGTATCATTGTGTACACACCCAATGTGAATTTGATATTTGAGTGTCCTTAACATTGGATAAAGATAAGAAAAAAATATCCAAACTCACTAAGTAAACGTACCCAAATTCAATGTAAAGCTATTGAGATAGTATAAAATGTTACAAACATATATATAACTAAGATGAGGAAGCATAACAAATGAGGAAAATGACAAATAAGGTTTTGGAGATATATGTAGTTGAGTTGTATATAGAACTCTATATTCTTGGTTATTTGTGCTTGGATACTTTCCCAATCCCACAAATCTAGACAAGTCTTGCAAAGACTTTAATACAAGCATTTCATTTCATTTCATCTCTCTTTCTCTCTCTCTCTCTCTCTCTCTCTCGCATGACTTTGATCCTTAGTACATAGATATTATCATTGTATCCATTATGAACCATCTTGCATGACTTTGATCCTAAGGACATGGACATTCAAAGGACATCACAAGACTCTGACCATACTACCTTCTTTGGAAGTTCATCCTAGAGATGGGGGCTACACTTTAGCTACATCTATAATGACATAAGCAATTGCCCCCCTACCTCATGAGGCCTCACATGCTTTCCCATGGTGGGGGATCTTATACAATTAACTATTCAATAGGCTTCGTGGGCTTCACTTGATGCATCATTGACATCTCCATCCCTTACCCAGCTAGTGTAGATCACACTTATTGCTGGAACCTTTCCCACAAACCCACCTCTTTCTACAAAAAAGCCCATTTCCAACATGATGTTGATTAATATCTTTATTAAGATAATATCAAACCCCATCTCCCCACCCTTGGATTTTCCTCCCCCAATGCACTTGCAATAACACTTAGCAAAAGGCAAACCCAAAAGGGTGCATTAGTTTTTGGTAGTAGCTTTTTATAAGTTACATATCAAACACTTGATATATATTGATATTTTTTGAAGTATAATACATGACATTATGATGGAACAAGTGATGGAGGTTGTCTTCTATATTTTTGGAGGTATGATTTTTTATGGCACTATATTTGTTTTTGTATATTTTTAGAGAGCATTGTTATCGTAACCACCAAAAAGGATCATAAATACAATCATCATGTCAATAAGTTAAAATGTAGCTAATACTACCTAAGAAAAATGGCCACTATGCATAACTCTAAGATGTAGTTAAGGGATGTTGATACATCGATAAATAAAATGGTGACATGTTTTGATGATTGTATACACACATGTTTGCAAAAGCTTGGAAATTATGGATATCTCAAAAAAAGCTGGCAAAAAATTGCTCACATAAAAATATAAACCCAATATATATTTGGGCATTGGCTAGACCTCAGATTGAAGGACATTATGCCATTTTTCTTGATGTTTTTCATAGTAACTTTTTTGGATAGTAAACATTATAGAAAAGTGGAAATAAATGGAGCCAGCTCTACATGGTGAGAGTTACGAAATATGAAAATATTTGAGTGTATATTTAAATGCTATTATTTCGGGCCTCAAACCGTGCATGCTGGGTCTTAAGATGCTACCCTAATGTTTCCTATTTTGGATTAAAAAAGCTCGCCTACTATAGAATGAAATCTGATGGAACTTTGAAAAAGCTCGCCTAAACAAAAATACCCCGGGGAAGCTCTCCTTGCCCGAAAAAGCTTGTGCTGAAAAGCTCGCTAAAAAAGTTTTCCCCAGTTTGGGGAACAGAAGTCGAATAGATTCCAGTGGATGAAGAGTACCTCTTCACGTTCCTGTAGCCTCTAAGGTACGATTACCCAACCATCATCAACTTGTTAGCGGGCCTTGTTCACAAGTCGTTGTAGATCAGCTGGAAGCTCGAGGAACATGTCTCGCCATGTGCATACAAAGGTACACTGAGGACACCGGATAATCACTTCAACACTTCTTGTGTCAGACATGCAATCGGGGTGTGGCATGGCCTTGCTTTGTACTGGGTCAGAGTGTTAAAATTCTAATTTGTTGATTTTGGCTTTGCGGATGGAAAGCTCAAAAGAGTAAAGACACTTCCTTTTCGCGGCGTAGGAATCCGAGCTCATCCTTGGATGGTAAGGTTCCCCTGAGACGGGGCGACTACTAATGATTTGAATTGTGACCTCATTACCGCTTCTCGATTTGCTAGTTTTGCTCTCATGCGGTGGTAGAGGGTAGAAAACTGACCAACTTTGCTTCTCGCGGCATCTCCAAATTCCTCATATTTTTGTAGTTATGGCGCTCCAAAGAATTTAGTCAATCGATCCAATCAACCGGTCTGGTCAATGGTGATGTGACGGGTCAATGCGGTGGGTGACATGGCCGATGTGCTAGCGGCACGTGGAGGTGCCAGTAGGGGGTGATGAGGCAGGGAGGTGGCCGACAAATGGCAGCGACGACATAGGGGCGTTGACAGTGGAGGACGAGGCCAATATGAGCGGGCAGCGGCATGGCGGCGTGCCTCAACAGCCAAGGAGGGGGAATGGCTGGGGCATGCACGGAGAGGCGGAGGTGATGGTAGCGTCGCCGGTGCAGCAAGTGAGGAGGGGAGGTGGCTGGCGGTTGGTGCGATCGTCGAGGCGGGTAGCAGGAGGGCTGGCAGCTGGGCCCAGCAGTCGAGGCTGAGCGAAGTGGTCGCATGGAGGCCTAGGATAGGTGGGCTGCACGCTTGGAGGTCGAGGCGGGAGGTGATTGTAGGGCACGCACGAGAAGGCGGGTCGCTGGCGCAACAGGCAGGGAGCGAACGTGGTTAGCCGCTGGCACGATAGCCAACGCCGACAGCAGGCAAGGTAAGGATAGGCGGGGTTTGACTGCATAAGTGGTGGTGGAGAGGCCGAGGCGAGGCACAGTCGCCGAGGACAGAGGCCGAGGCGGGACGACAGCAGTAATACATGGGAGAGGGTGGGTAATTAGAGGGGTAGAATTGGGGGTATTAAAAAAGGGGGTAATTAAGGGGGAAATAGGGGAAAAAAGGGGCGAAATAGGGGAATAAAGGGGGTAAATAAGGGGGAATGAGGGAAGAGGAGAGCGGGGAATTAGGGGAAAAAATAGGGGAAATGGGGGGAAATAAGGGGTAAAATAGGGGAATAAAAAGGGTGGTAAATAAGGGGGCAATGAGGGGGGAGGAGAGGGGGCAAATAGGGGGGAAAATGGGGGAAATGGGGGGGAACAAGAAGGGAAAATAGAGCTCCTCTTCATGAAGTTAGAGAGTGTTCGGAATCTCCGTGGAGACTCGTATCCTGGGGGCCACACCAATTTTGTGAGCTCGTGTGAGTTCCGTCGTCAAGCATATTGTGAAGCAAGCATCATTATTGTTACGCATGAAGGGGAAGTGACGAGAAGGGGAGGGGGTGCATGGGAATTGCACTCATGAAGGGGAACCATGGGTGGAGAGAGAAATATACACAAGGAAGGAAGCATTCCCTGAAATATGAAGTAGAAGCTATATACAAAGAGGGTGGTGGCTCATCTACATGAAGCAAAATAGAAGAGGCTATCTAAGGCATAACAAGGAAGGAGGGAGTAGGCAATGGAGTGAATTCAAAGGTGGGTTGAATGTCAAATACAAAGAGAATGACCTCCTTATATAGCCAAGAGGAGGTGGCACTCCCCCCATCATAATATTGCACCTTTCCCCATGTTTGTCTTCTTCTTGGCTCCCATTGAGACGCACCATGAATTACATTCAACAATCCTTGGGAGTGCAATTTCCTTATGCTCCAAACTTAGGCTAGATATCCTTGATTTTTCTCTCAATATAATATCATTTGGGTGGGTTGCCACATTGAATTCTCTGCCACCTCTACCCCTTTCCAATCTTTTTAAATTGGAGTGGCCCAAGATTCTTTCTCATCCACCATTTCTTTATATTTTCTTCCATTGACCTTCCACCTCTCCACCTTCATTGCTTCCTATGGCCCATGAAAATACCTTTCAACCTCATCCTTTTTATTCATATTTGGGCACACATGGCATGGACTATATGCATAATTTAAAAGATGCTTGCCTATATGGAAGGAAGGCACATGGGGTTCCTTGCCACCTCAACCATAGGCCTATGGCACACCCTATAATACTCAAACAATGCCACATACTCACATAACTAATTCCCTTATTACTTTTACATTGGTTATTGGCATTAACAACACACGCACGCATGCATGCACATGCACGCACACACGCACACCCATGCACACACACACACCCCCCCATGCACGCACGCACTCGCACGCACACACACACACACACACACACGCACCCACCACAAACATGCACGCGCACGCACGCACGCACACACACACACACGCAGTGCATGCATGCATGCATGCATGTTTGTGTGTGTGTGTGCGTGCGTGCATGCGTGCATTGTGCACGCGCACGCGTGTGTGTGTGTGTGTGTGTGTGAATAAACTTAAATGCATATATATGCAATATTATTATGGTACCACATTTCGGCCAGGTCATAGGTGTTTTGTATTCTTTAAATTTGACATTTATTTTAATTGTTTCAATTATGATAGATGTATGTATATATTTACATAAAACTATATACATAATTAATAATATGATATTTGTTTAACATTACAATGTGGTCCCCTATGCGGGAAAGTAGTGATTTCTTTAATAAATTTGGTTCTTTGTATTCCACATTCATTTTAATAATATATGTATATGTATATGTACATATAATTATATTTGCATGCCACATTTATCATTTACACACACACACACACACACGTACATACGTACGTGTATGCACATCACCCCACGGTTTGAATATAGAAGATAGAGGAGGCATGTTTCTTCTGGTTCATTGAGCTTTGCAAGATTTGTATTAAAGAGTGTTACTTTGGTTGTTTGTATTCCATAAGTGTTAAGTTGATTGCAAGTTGTGAAATTGTGTCATGAACATGTGAATACTCCAGCTTTATTTGTTTTGCATAGGTGCAAACTTTACTGCAAGAGATTTACAACAAAAAGAATGTCATATTTGATGGAAAAAATTATATGACATAATTTTCCATCTACAATTTTTCCCAAATCTATAGCTTTTTAATTCATGAATTACAAACTCACCGAAGAGAGAAATTTGAGAATTTCGCAATGTCCATGATATTGTGAACATTGGAATGTTTTGCATAAAAATCCATTATCTTACCTATCTAGCATAAAACAATGGTTTCAGCTTCAATGGGTTTCATAAACTTAGAATGCCTTTGACTTTTCTTTTTTGTTGTATCTTCAATATGCTGGCCCCAAAACAAGACATTTAGGAAAAAAGACCAAAGTTGAGAAAAAGTCCAAATTTCATGAATACAGTGTTGCATTTGCATCGAGAAGAAGATGACAAGGCAAGGAGAAATTTCATTAACCACATGGAATGGGCTATGCATATACTTAAGTATCAATCTTATTCAAAGATAGAGTTTGATTGTGAGAATAAGAAAGTAGTGATTGATTGTTTTTGCAGCCATAATTGTAAATAACGTAGTGTAGGGTGGATATCTAAACGTTGTTGTTATAGACATGATAGCATGAATAGATATCCATGATTGTATCATGTATGAGTGTGGTCCATGATTGCCAATATGGTGTGTTGACAAGTTGCAGTTACAAATATAGAAAATATACCACGTTGATTTGTGCAAAGTATTATTATACATAGTAAAGAATGTGCTTCTAGTTTCAATTGAAAAGACAAGTTTAGTGTGGTTTGTGAAGACAAGTTTGGTATATCAGCATAAATTAGTATATAGTGATTTGATCAATCTTATGTGCATCGCATTTGTAGATGAATTTCATGGGTGTGTGCTTCTATGCTAGTGATTTTTTTGAAGGATATATTGCACTATTAAATATTTTTGGGAGCCATGAAATAAGAGGTGAGTGGAATTCACTTTGTATTCACATGCATGCTCCATGCATGTTTCTTGATTTGTTAGCACTACCTACCTTGTTGTAGTTTTATTAAGATTTTGGGAAACTTTGAGCATTAAAAAGAAACAAAAAGCTATTCTCTTCTTATGCTTTGTGTTCTATGTTTTGAATCAACTTGTTCATGTAGTATTTGTGCTTCTGTGTTTGACAAGCAGCTAGATAATAAGTGAACCATATTATAAATATCATAAAAAGATGATTTTTAAACATCTGGAAATTTGGCAACAGAAAGAAGAAATTCAATGCAATGATAGTGCATACAAGGAAAGAAAACAACAACACAAGTTAGGAGTTTAAGAGAATGGATGAGCAAATAGAAAGTTGCATAGGGAGAGGGAGGGGAGGGGAGCTATTAAGTTCGTCTCTGCAAGGATCTAAGAGAGGAAAAGTTGGAGTCTTGACTAATAACTAGGACACGAGCTTGGAAAAATTCCTAACATTGCTTTGCCACACTTGGCAATGAGGCTATGCCCCACTAGTAGTCCTCACTACTATAGGCTACTAAGCCTAGCATTTGGTTGGAAACCCAACACTCTTGAAATTGGTGCCTTTTTCCCAGCATTGGGCTATTGGAAGTCAGAGTTATAATGGAGCACGTCTTTCTTAGCCGTTTTTTATTTGAGCATGAAGAGCGGGGGGTATGGTGGCTTTGCAGATGCCCCGGCATGTCTTTCGCCTAAATCTATGTAGTCGGTTGACTCTTGTAGGACGCTCAATGCCTAAAACATGTGGGGGTGCTTGAATGCACTTAGCCCCTATCTACCATTACATTGCTAGCTCCCCAGTGGTGCTGGCTTATGTGGGGATGTGCTATAAGATTAAGCCCATGGGCAATCATGAGTGAACATGCCAAGACTAATTTCATGAATCACAAAGAACATTTTAGAAAGCTTTGAAGTAATTAAGTATTTTTAGGAGTGAAAATAGGCTCGTAGATGAAATATAAGTTATTCTTCAAGTGAATGCCAAATTTTAGAAATTGGCATTCAAATTTGAAAATAGGAGGTTTCATACTTTGAAAACTTCTGGTTTTCTTAACCAATAGGTGCTAGTTATGAATTCCAAGATTTCTCCTTCACCCACGAGTCTTTAGCTGGCTTTGCTTGGTAGAAGACTCCATAGTATATGATGTTAACACCAAACTATTCTTGGTGATTTCTCTTGTATCTTTGCATGTGCAAGTCTACAAAGTTCATCGTTCTTCTTCCAACAATCATATTTTGTCATTTATCTGGTTTCCATACCCAATCTGCTGAATGTGGGTCTAAAAAATAGCAGACAGTGGTAATGATTGGCACTTAATAGGTGTAATTATAGTCAAATCCAACAAGCTTAAAACAACTAGCTGAGCATTTTTTTTACAATGAACATTTCGCAAAATGAAGTGTGTCTCTCCTCTAGGAGCTTGAATCTTTCTGACAACCTCTTACATTATCGGAGCGCCTATTACTCCAAAAAGTAAGCAGTGAAAGCAACTTAGTTAGAAATCAAACTCATATGAACTGCAACACAAAACAAAAGTAGTGTACTTACTATGATTAGATCATCTACATGTTCACCGTCCCCAACAATTATCTCATCTTTTTGTTTGAAAGTACCCAGCTTGATGATAGCAATTGCTAGTGTTGCCAATGGTAGTCGACCATTTCCTTTCATGTTATTGATAAGATTCTTGAAAAGCTCCTTGTACTTGGAGATTGTCATCTCATGGAAGAACTTGAATGGCTCAACCAAAAAGGATTTATTCTCTCCACTCTAGTAGAGGGGTTAAATGCTAATGTGTAATGACATGTTCCTCCATCATTTCATGGATTCTTATTGCACACTGAGAAGTTTGAGACCCTCACACAATCCCCAATGTTTAGGCTTATTACAAATTCCAAGTAATACCGTTCATCACTATGTAATTTAATACATCCAAAGCCTTCTCTATCAGATAAACCTACATGCAAGCACTTAGGATAGGTTACATTCTATATCATATAGGTACCATATTTATTTAGTACTCTACCTTTGAAAATACCATTCTAAATACAGACAAATCAATGTCTTGTATTAAGAGAGGCTTGTAAATTGGTATTAACTTCATCCAAAATCATATGTCTCTCCATTAGTCCCACACAACAATTTGCTGGTTGGAGTATGAATTTTTTCTTCCTTCACAATAACAAACTTTCCTTTTTTGTCTTTAACCAAATTTAGCTTCAAGTCGAAATTTCTTTTCATGGAATGCCTTGATTTAGTATGTACTTTCTCAATACGTGGTGGACAACTAGTAAGCAATGACAAACCTCTACTTACAAAGCTTGGACTAACTAAAATCAAAATATTTGGGAAATTTTTGTTACACAATTTACATTCTTCACAAGCATGCACATTTGTCTTTGTGCATAAAGAAAATGAAATGAGTAATGCCTCTACAGTCTACAATTCTGTAGAAATGAAATATATGCAATCTAACTCATGAAAATATTTATATGATAGTATGTGTCAATAAAGAACACAATAACAGAGATTCAATAACAAAGGAGGGTAGCAAAACCATGCAAGTGTAATGTAATGTAAGAAAATGTCAAAACTCTATTTCACATCATTGATACATTGTATATATTTTCACATACTCAACATAAGACTGTATTGTCATAATGTAAGTATAACAATAGTGTACAATATGACTGAGAACAACCAACCTAGGTCATTTCTATTACACAATTGAGTAATACATTTGTTTTAAGAACAAGAAGTTCAAAAGCTTTGATAAAAAGCACAAGAACTTTATGAAGTATTCACAACAAAAAACTTCTGTAGTTTGACACTCGGGGGGGTCACTCATCATATGTAACCCTATCATGTGAGTTCAACGGAAGGATATTTTTTATTTCTAAAATTTACAAAAATAAATATACGTAAGGGACTATTTAAAATAGTTTTGGAAAAAATTTACAGATTTGTATAGAAAAGGGGTACATTTTATTAATGAAAAAATTTACAGATAAGGGATTTTAAATATAGGCCTTGAACGCACGTGATATAGAGGGTTTATACATAGTGACCCCCCTGAGGTTTGACATGACTTAAGAAATACATCCGCAAAAGATACTAACATAGTTATTACCAAATGCACAAATTGATAAAAACACTGATTTTGGAATCATCTTCAAAGTGTTCATTTCTAAGCATTCTTGTTAAATGGGCATAAAGCTTGAGAAATTTGAAAATAGCAGATTTGCAATCTATAAAGTGCTCATATTCATGACAACATATACCAACAAAGCACTTCTCCAACGTCATTAAAAAATATGTATCCATTTTGTTGAAGCCATTGTATGAAGTAACATTCGCATGATACAATATTCTTTCAATTCGACATTTTAACCCACATAAGAAAGCAAAGAACTCTTCACATATTCTTTGTAAAAGACAACTAAATGAAACTTCTCATACAGATGAAAATACCACATAAGTTTTTAAAATTACAACAATGCTCATAAGATGCATCATCCAATAAGAATACAACAATGCTCATAAGATGAATCATCTAATAAGAAATTTATTAAAGTAAAAGACTGTTCAAATTTATGAGAAGTAGTAACAATATTAATAGTACTAACAAAGAATACTTAAAATAACAATCTGAACAATGAAATAGAGCTCAATGTTTTCCGTGAATCCTTCAAGCTTGTCAACAAAAATAATGTTAAAAAACTACATGAAGTCCACGTGGTGTAGTGGGTTTAGGTTTCTTAGGTGATTGCACCTCCTTCCCTTTTCGCTTGCTATGTTTGGTTTTGTTTGACCAGTTGCTTAGAGTGGTTTCCGTGGTAGCAATTGTCGTGGTATCTTCTTCCGACCCGCTCTGTAGAAGGACTTTGTCCTTTCCCTTCCCAATGTTCACTGCTTGCTTTTTTGATAGGTTTTTCCCTTTCTCAGGCTGTTCTCGAGAAGTACTCACATGGTGAGTTTTACCCCACCTTTTTATTTCTCTCGTGAATGCCCTAGCCTGCAATCTTGTGATGGCATTTAGGGACACTTGGGCTATCTTTCCTTGTTCGATTCCCAAAAGATTTAAGCTCGTAGTCTTAGGATCCGCCATAGGAGCGACAAGCCTTCATATCGAGCAATCCTTATACAAATGATCGACTCCGCAACCACTGCACAAAGGGGTATTTGCAACCGCTATGGTGGTAGGTTGGACATCAACTCTATGGGGACAATCCTTGTAGTGGTGAGGCCCGTGACACCCATAACATGCAATGGGATGACCTTACTTTGGCTTGTAAGGACACTCACTGTATCGATGTGGACCATGACAACCATAACAGGCTATCGGTGGTCTCTACTATGTTGTGTTCATGTCCCTAAACCTAGGATTCACTAGGGCGTATATTGATCCCCTTGGATCCAATAATGACTGATCATGCTAGTCTGTTCATATTCTTCTTCCACTAATAGTGGTTGCTCATCGACCATATCTGGGGGTTGTTAAGCCACCCTTGAGGCAATTCTTCTACCGTGACTTGGTTCATCGGCAATATTCTCGGAGTAGGTGGTTGAGTACCTAAAATTGGTGGTAGTAAAGTCAAGTTTTGTGCCTTGTAAGCTCCTGCATTCTATTGTGCTAGACCTGAAGGATTTGGCTACATCGGTGGTGCAAGAAATGCAAGTTGTGGTCTAGCCAGATAAGCAGGTGGTTGGGGTAAAGCTCTAGGATATTTACATTGAGAAGTGTCATGAGCTCTCCATTTCGCATAGTGCATGCAGTACTGGCTAGGCCTTGCCTTGTTCTGTGGACACTCATTTGTGTGATGATTGCCTGAACATATTCCTCACCACACATTATCTCTCCAAGGGTACATGTGGGGGTTTGCAACTACATTCTTTTGTCCCATTCGTGCCATGATCTGATCAGCTATCTCATCAACACTTAAGTCCTTAGACACTTTAGCGACATCCTTAGACTCCTTAGCATGTGTAGGTCCTGACACATGCGACCCAATAGTAGAAGGGGATGGTGGTGTTAAGCCTTCATCCTGATCCTTCATATTGTCACTCAGTTTGATCACAATCTTGCTACATAACTCAAATGATGTAGGGTCCTTGGTGAACAAAACATCATGTAGCTTCTTGCTCTTGAGGCCTAACAAAAATCTAGGCAACAGCTGCTCATCACTGAGCCTCTCATGTGCTTCTTCGTATCAAGCATTTAGATGCTTGATCTTAGCAATGTAATCCCTTACTGACAAGTTCTCTTGTTGCACTTGATACAACTGATTTATCAAACTCCATTTTGGTCCACTAGGTGAAAACCCAACAATAAAGGTTTTCCTTAATGTAGCCCAATTAACTCTCTCTTCTGGTTCCAAGGCTCGAAACCATGGTCCTGCCTTCCCTTCTAAACTCAAACCAAATGAATTCACCTTATCTAGATCACAGACTTCCCCAAAGGCTTCACAAATCTACTCAAATCATTCCGCATGAGAGACAAGATCCCCTTCTCCTAGGTACTTGGTTATGAGCTTGGATATGGCAATAGGTCTATACCTTGAGGGGTTTGGTTCCCTTACTGGAATTGGTGGTGGTGGTGGGGCTACTACCCCCCTTCCTAGAGCTTGTACTAGGACTGTCCGTGAGGACGGTCTAAGTAATTGGTGGTTGCATGTATGGCCCTTCCGGTTCATAAGGGTGTATATATGGTGGGTTTCTCGAAATTGGATACGGACCATAGTTGGGTGTGTTTGGAATTGGTCCCAGACTTGATGGTCTCGGTATAGGTTTGGGGTTTAGCATTGGATTGGGTATGGGTCCGTTCCCACTCGATGGTGGAATCGAAACTGGTCATGAGGTACCAAAGGTTTGCACCATAGGTCTCTATGGTCTTACAGACTCCATTAGGCAGGTAGTTGGTCTTGGGACTGGATTAAGAGGGGTTCTCGGAATCGGCATTGTAATCCCCGTTGTTGGTATGAAGTTTGGTTGTGGTAGATAACGTCTATAAGAAGACACCTTAGAAGGTCCTACCATATGGGTATTTGCCCCTCATACAACACAGCAATCCAAGGTTCCTCATAAGTATCTCTCCACTGTTGCTCAAAACCAGGATAAGCCTGAGCATTAGGGTAGCGGTTTGGATTTGTCCCCTCTTCCCTTCTCTGTGAGGTACTTGGTCGATCTAGATTCACCTCTTGATGGCTCCAAGAAGTTGGAGGTTGCCAATTTGGTCTTTGAGGTTGTACTTCAAAAGAGAACTGTGAAGGTTCCATACTGGTCGAATTATTAGCCCCCAAGGCAAAAGTATTCACTTCTTCTCCTTGTTGACCCCGGCCTTCTGTTTGAATAGTGGTGGGAACTGAATCCCTACTCATCGGTTCAGTGACTAGGGGTGATGTCATGTCTCCAGGGTTTTGGTTCACAGTGCTTTGCCCTGCAAATGGGTTAACCAATTTCGCTTGATCTGCTAAACTTATCCTTCCCATGAAATTTGACAAAGACCCATAGAGTCTTGCCGATGTGTATGGTGTAGGTGATTGACTTTCAACTGATGTAGAGTTAGGGGAAATTGTGACCCTAATGTCTATTGCATTCTCCATGTTACTATCAAGACTCATAGAGTCATTTGTGCTTGTGTCGTCTTCTTGTCTATGTCCTTGTATAGAAGCTGAACTCCAATCAGAAGCTCCTGATCTCAAGGCCGCAAAGTTAGGCAAAAAGCTAGATATTCTATTGTTTGAAGCACTGTCACTAGGTCCAACCTCAGATCCTAAGACCTTACCATTTCTAAGTTGCATGAGAAGTCTTCAGGCAGGATTCGGGACACTGACACTTGGCACTGGGTGCTATGTTCACTACATTGGGCAGGCTGGTATAGCAGTGCACTGCTATAGGCTATGGCAGCACCCTGGCTAATGTGATCAATTTTTTGCAGTTTCAAGGTCTAATTGATGGCACTAAGGGTTCACTATGCAGTATTAGGGTCTTCAAGGGGTCAGACACCTAAGGCAGGCACTTGGCTAAAGCAGCGCGCTGCTATAGCAGGGGTCCTATTTGGGCAATTCATCAGTTGTTTTAGGGTTTTCACAATTACTAGGCACTTTTGGCAGCAGTTGGGTCAGTTTGATATAGCAGTGTGCTGCAACTGACAGTTTTTCTAAGCTCGAATCAGGTGGATACGAGGGAACAATTGGTATTCGTGGAGCGTACCTGACTTGTCTCATTGATAGCAGTGCCAAAAATGTTAAGCCCTTTGTGTAGATGACTCACATGTCATTGGGGATCGTCCAAGCATGCCCCAAGAGAGTGCTCAACTCCTTGCTACTTCCGAGTAGGAGCCAACTGCGCAATCAATGCTACGAATGTTACCTTCGCAGCCCTTGGCTTGTTGCAAATGCAATTCCACAAGAGGAGAGGGAGAGGGGAAAAGAGAGAGATGGCATACTCATGAGCATGGGTGAAGGGGAAATCGTGGACGTAGCAATCGCAAGAGACCATGGAAAGAAAGAAAGCATGCAAGTATTCCAACATGAGGGAGTGGAGGGAAGCTTGAGCTCTTTGCATTCAACTTGGCAATCAACAAGTGAAGACCAAAGTCAACATACTTGGTCTTTATACATGTACCTTTTTCCGAGGGAGGACTAACCCTATCTCCTTTTAGCACTCTCTAGACTTGCTTTTTCTCCTAACTAGTGGCGCAATGTGTGACGACCCTACTCTTGCTTCCCTCATTTTCTTTTAAGTTCTCTATTTACATGGCCGAATCGGTAAAAATGTAATTGCATATGTTACATCGGGTAGGTTGCCCAAGAGTTAACACAATAGGAGTGTTGTTTTTTGTTGAGAGTTGTGTAGAAAGGCTAGCTTTTGATTACTTCTTGTCAAAATCAAGAAAAACTAGTACGAAATCTCTTTTTTTGTTGTGATTTGATGTTTGAAGTGACCTCGAGGGGGTCACTCAATAAAAAATGTGACTATCACGTGAGTTCAACATAAGGGAATATTTAATTTCATTTTTTCTCACATTTTCACTTACAGAAGGTCCCATGAAAAGGATTTTGAAAAAAAAAATTACAGATTGAATAGGAAAAGGGTGCATTTTATTGATGAAAAGTTCACAGATAAGGGGTTTTATAAATAGGCCTGACCGATTCAAGGTGTCACATCATAGGAAAGAAGGTCAATTTGGTAAAAAAAGTTATTTGTTTATAATTTCTTTTGTGATAGGTTGTTAGAGTGTGTTTGTAAGTGTCTATTTGTGTCAAAACAGAACAAAAAACACCAAAAAAATCCCTTGACAGAGTTCAAAGTTGTGTTGACACAAGAAACTACACAATAGTCAAGAGTGTGCTACTATAGCATAGCAGCGTGCCACTTTAGCAGTAGCCTGCCAGCTATTGCCATCTGTTACCTACCCCCTATGACATCATTTATTGTGTCATTCTGGCTATTAGATAGAGGAATCTCTAAAGCGGTGCGCTGCTTTAGCACCGACACAAATTATTGCAAATTTTCATAAAAACCAAAATTGTCCAAAACACTTAGAAATTACCAAAAATCTAGAAAATAGGCCAACCCTAAAGCAACGTGCTGCTTTAGCCCAGGGCCTGAAGTGCTATCAAATTTGTCAAAAACATTGATTACCTTGTGCAAGTGCCCAGTAGCCTCAAAAAGTCAGGAAAATTGGTCAGGTATTGTTGTAACTATAGCAGTGCGTTGCTTTACCAAACTACCCCAATTGCTGCCAAAAGCACCCCAATCATATGAAAAACAGTGAATACTTGATAATTTGCCCAAATATTGCCAAACAGAACCCCAACTATAGCAGCGCACTGCTTTAGCCAGGTAATTTGCCTCTAGATGACCCTGATATTGCCGAGTGAACCGTCAGTGTCATCCACTAGTCCTAGAAAGTGCAAAAAAATTGTCACCATAGCCAGTGTATTGCCATAGCCTATAGCAGCACACTGTTATATCAACCTGCCTAGTGCAGTAGAAATTGCAACCCAATGCCAAGTGTCAGTACCCTAAACCCCGGCTAAAGACTTCTCATGCAACTTAGAAATGGCAAGGTCTTAGGATCTGATATTGGACCAAGCGACAGTGCTTCAAACAATGGAATATCCATCTTCTCGCCTAGCTTTGCAACCTTAAGAACAGGAGCCTCTGATTGGAGCTCATCTTCTGTACAAGGACCTAGACAAGAAGACAACACAAGCACAGACGACTCTATGAGTCTTGATAGCAACATGGAGAATGTAGCAGAGACTAGGGTCACAATTGCCCCTAACTCTACATCAGTTGAAAGTCAGTCACCAACACCAGCCGCAGCCACTCGACTCTATTCAAGAATTTCCAATTTTATAGGGAGGCTGGGGTTGACAGACACAGCGGATATGGTTAATCCATTTGCTAGACATCCCAAAGTGGGATTCAATGCCCCTTCAATTATACAACCGCCAGTGATGGAACCCATGACCAGGGTTATACCTAATCCTTCGATTGCATAACCATTAGGAACAAGAATGCCTTATGGTGAAGTCCCTTTTTCATATCATGATTCCAAAGCGGGACCTCCACAGTGGTACCAAACCATGGAAATGCCCAATCCAACTTATCCAGTGTATGATGATATACCAGGGCATCCAGTAACAACCATGCCGTCATTACAACAAGAGACCCCAAAATTGAAATTCTCATTCGGACCTACGGTCACTACCTGTGCATCAAGGCCGATGTTTCTCGATTAGGGGGAGGGCCCGTACCAAATTCCATACCCAATCCAATGCCGGTAAATCCAAGGCCTAATCCGATACCAAACCCAAGACCTGTACCAAGGCCATCCAATTCATGATCAATGCTAAATCCACCCAGCTATGGTTCGTATCCAACACTGGGAAATCCACCATACATACACCCTTATGGACTGGAAGGGCCATACATGCAGCCACCACAATCACTCAGACAGTCCTTACAAACGATGCATTAAGAGTCCTAGTACAAGCTCTAGAAAGGGGGGCACTAGCTCCACCACCACCTCCAAATCCAGTAAGGGAACCAAACCCCTCAAGGTATAGACCTATTGCCATATCAAAGCTCATATCTAAGTTCCTAGGAGAAGGGGATCCTGTCTCTCATGCGGAATGGTTTGAGCAAATATGCGAAGCCTTTCGAGAAGTAGGTGACCTAGACAAGGTGAATGCATTTGGTTTGAGTTTAGAAGGGAAGGCCAGACAGTGGTTTTGAGCCTTAAAGCCTGAAGAAAGGATTAATTGGGCTACTTTAAGGAAGGCCTTTATCATCGTTTTGAGTCCGATAAATCAGTTGTATCAAGTACAACAGGAGAACTTGTCAATAAGGGATTACATTGCTAAGATCAAGCATCTCAATGCTTGATGCGAAGCACATGAGAGGCTCAGTGATGAACAACTACTATCTAGATTTTTGTTAGGCCTCAAAATCAAAAAGCTACATGATGTATTGTTCGCTAAGGACCCCACATCATTTGAGTTAAGTAGCGAAATTGCGATCAAACTGAGTGACAATATGATGGATCAGGATGTTGGCTTAACACCGCCATCCCCTTCTACTATCAGATCACATGTGTCAGGATCTACAAATGCTAAGGAGTCGAAGGATGCCATCAAAGTGTTTAAGGACTTAAGCCTTGATAAGATAGCTGATCAGATCGTGGCATGTTTAGGACAAAAGAATGCAGTTGCAAACCCCCACATGTACCCTCGACGAGACAATGTGTGGTGTGGAGTATGTTCAAGAAATCATCACACAAATGAATGTCCAAGGAACAAAGCAAGGCCTAGCCAGTACTACATGCACTGTACGAAGTGGGGAGCTCATGACACTTCTCAATGTAGATATCCCAAGGCTTTACCCCAACCACCTGCTTATCCAGTTAGACCACAACTTACATTGCTTGCACAACCTGTGCAGCCAAATCGTTCAGGTCTAGCACAACAAAATTTGGAGCTTACAAGGCACAAAACTTGCCCTTGCCACCACCAATCTTAGGACCTCAACCACTTGCTCCAAGGATACTATCGATGAATCAAGTCACAGTGGAAGGACTACCTCAAGGGTGGCCCGAGTCTGAACAACCCCCCCAGAGACGATGGGTGAGCAACCACTTATAGTGGAAGAAGACTATGAGCAGACCAGCATGATGAGTCATTATTGGATTCAAGAGGATCAATACATACCCGTTTATCAAATAGCCCAGTGAACCCTAGGGCTAGGGACATGAACACAACACAATAGAGACCACCAATTGCTTGTTATGGTTGTCACGGTCCACACCAATACAATGAGTGTCCTTATAAACCAAAACAAGGCCAGCCCATTGCATGTTATGGGTGCCACAGGCCTCATTACTACAAGGATTGTCCCCATAGAATTGATGTCCAACCTACCACCACAACGGCTGGTTGGAAGATTTGGAGAAGCTACTAAACACATATGACTTGCTTGATTTTGATCCTAATCCACCACCCCCGCCATCTGCAACAAAGGATGATGTGGCCACGAGGATTCACAAGGAGCTATTGGCAGCAGCCATGCTCATGGCTTTGAAGAACAAGGGTTAGATGCACCTGAACCCACCTCTTCTCCCTCCAAAGGTTGTCATAGCTATAGAAGCAATCGCCACACAACACATTGGATTATGTGGATAGGAAGCCTACAAATCAGTTGCAGGTGATAGGGTCATCCATCATCTCAAATGGTATAAACTTTATTTCAAAGAAAATTAGGGTGAGAAATCTCTTTGTTAAAAAAAAATATGACAAAACTTAATAACACCATGGTGATAACTGCTTCCTCGATTTTCAATGCTTTACTCATATGCACTCAATCAAAATACTTGCATAGAAACCTTTTGCTAATTTTATCATGCATTATTTTGCGATGATCAATGAGCAGTTGAGGACTTTACATGCGTAGATTTTCATCTACCCGATTGTTTTTCAATAGCTTGTGAAGATGCATAATGTCATTATGGCACGTAGAGTATTGTTCTAGGTGAGTCTCCTCAAACGTTTTAAGATTGTTAATCATCTCTTTATTTTATATGACATAACTCAATGTTGTTGTTAAGTTATGTCATAAGTTTTTAAAAAAGTGGTCGAGAATCTTGTTTTCCTTTCAAAAAATATTTCAACAAATTTTTATCCCCAAAAAATATGAAAATTATGACATAACTTGATAGCAACATGGAGTTGTGTCATCAAACTAAAATTTGATGACACAACTCAATGTTGTTATCGGATTGTGTAATAAATCTCATGTTATCTGGACTTTACTTGGAAACTCATGACACAACTCGATGATATCATCGAGTTGTCATAAATCTTACGCTTTTGAAGACTTTTAAAAAACAATTATGACAAAAATCGATAATATCATAAAGTTGTGTCATAGATCTCATGCTTTTGAAGACTTTTTGTTGGAAACTTATGCCATTTTCTTAAGTTTTGAAGTAAAGGGCCTATAAAACTTGAGATTTGTAACAGAACCCGTAACATCATCGAATTGCGTCATGAACGCCAACAAAAAAAAAAAAAAATTGCGTTCATGATGCAATTTGATGATGTTACGGGTTGTGTCACAAATCTCAAGTTTTATGGGTCCTTTACTTGAAAACTTATGACACAACTCGATGATATCATCGAATTGTGTCATAAGTTTTCAAAAATAAGTCTTCAAAAGCATGAGATTTATGACACAAGTCGATGATATCATCGATTTTTGTCATAAGTTTTTAAAAAAAGTTCTTCAAAAGCATAAGATTTATGACACAACTCGATGATATCATCGAGTTCTAGCATGAGTTTCAAAGTACAGGGCTCAGAAACTTGAGATTTATGACACAATCCGATAACAGCATCGAGTTGCGTTATCAAATTTTAGTATGATGACGTAACTCGATGCTGTTATCAAGTTATGTCATAATTTGCATGTTTTATGAGGAGACAAATTTATTGAAATATTTTTTTAAAGGAAAAAGGGATTCTCGATTACTTTTTAAAACTTATGACACAACTTAATAACAACATCGAATTATGTCATATAAAATAATGAGATGATTAAAAATTTTAAAATGTTTGAGGAGTCTCACCTAGAACAACACTCTACCATGCCATAATGGCATTATGCATCTTCAGAAGCTACTAGCAAATAGCTAGGTAGATGAAGATCTACCCATGCAAAGTCTTTAGCTACTCATCGATCATCGCAAAACAATGCTTGATAAAATTAACAAAAGGTTTTTATGCAAGTATTTTGATCTAGTTTATGCTGTTATCAGGTTGTGTCATAAATCTCAAGTTTTTGGGCCCTTTACTTGGAAACTTATGACACAACTCGATAATATCATCGAATTGTGTCATATCTTTTTGTATTTTAATGATATGTAAAAGTTATGATGCAATTAGATTATGTTATCGAGTTGTGTCATAGATTTCATGTTTTTTTTCATTTGTTTGGGAAATTTATGACAACTCCATAATAATCACATTGAGTTGTCTCATAATTTATGACAAAGTAATGATGAAAGGATTTAGATTCGAGTAAGCTCATCTTGCATAGTGCTCTAATATGCCATCATGGCCTTACGCATTGCCATAATTACTAGCGTAGTTGGGTAGACGAAGATGTATCGATGTAGAGTGTCGAGCTACTCATCGAACATTACCAAACTATGAGTGATTGAGTTGGTAGAGGTAATTGTGCAATTGGTTAACCAAGTACATGTGAAGAATTGGGAATGATGGAAGTGGCAACCATAGCCATGGTATGCGCCATGGTTATGCTATCTAGGATTGCTCTAGCATCCAACTGGTTGAGGTTCACATTGTAAGGAAAGTAAAGAAACAAAAAAATTTGAGTGAGTTTACTTGATATGGATTCGCTCAATGATTATATTTATTATTTGTGAAGCTTTGAGAGGATTTTGTACATCACATCAGGAAGTAAGAAGAGGAAAGATCAGAATTGATTGTTGATAGAAGTAAGGAGGATGGATGAATTACATCTTCTAGTGATGATATTGTTAATGAGTAGCTCAAGGATGTTGATAAAAATGGCAATTTCATACATGATGTCATTCTAAGATCTTTTGCATAATTATTATACTATAAATATATAATATGTCTTTTTTTTAAATGACTATTTGCTTCTTTCATTTTGATATGATAGTGATATGATTTTAACTTTTGTTCATGTGTATACTATGGCTCAATGAAAACTATACTTTTATAATATAATATTTCAAATTGAGTAGAGTTTTAAACTTTTATTTTTAAGTATTTTTTAATTTGGACTTATGATAGGAAGCCACATTTCTTAAAATGATTGAAAAAATAGCACTTTTTAAAGGTATAAAAAGGAATATTCCATTTACTTCTCGTTTATGCGAAATAGTTCTCACTTCATCCGCAATAGTGTTAGCTACGGAGAGGGAGAATGCTGGCCTCCAAGGTCTGGGCTGAAAGAGGGAAAAACGAGGAAGAAGGTGGAGGGGGGAAGAAGATGATGAGGTGTAAGGATATAGCTCAAGGAGGGATGAATGGCTTTGATAACATGTTGGAAAAGAGCAATGGACGTAGCATAAAGAACAACTAAATAGAATGGGGGCCTATAAGTAGGCATCCTCTACATCCATTGTGACATCATAGAATAGCTCAAGTTTAGTGCCACCTAGCTCCACAATCTTCTCTACCTGCCCCTAGAATCTAACTGACCATCTAGAAGCATCTAGCACCATCTGCCAGTGCCATATGGTCAACTAACTGTGCCTCTACCACACACACATGACCAACAGTATGCTTGAGGCATACACCTTGACAAAACCCCAACAGTGAACTGTTCACCACAATATCTACCACACAAAGTCCCCAAAGGACTATTCATTCACACAACTTGACAACAACGACTCTACATATCAAAAACCACATATTTAACTTGAGGAGAAGCCACATTATATTGAGACTGAAAATTTATAGTCAATATGAAACTTAAACTTTTGAAATTGAATAGTTGCATCATGTGCAAAACTTTTTGCAAGTTTCTACGTGTGACTCTGCTAAATCTTCCTTATCACTAGCTTCATCTTCCGATGGATTGCATGGACTTCTTATGATAAAATAGGAGACCCTCTTCTTTCCCATACTAGCAAACACAATTTTGGATTCAAAAATAACTTGCAACCTAAGTCACCAGATCGATATGTTGTATGTGTAGAACACCTACAACTAATAATGACTTATTCTTAAGAGGTAGTATGCTTCATTGATCCTTTGTCATTGTTTTTGGAATACACCATCCATAAAAAACTGTAACAAGTGATACCAACCCATATTGCAAAAAGTTTCTACCTAGAACAAACTTGGATCTAGTAAATAATCCAATGTACCCTTTGTAGGTTCACTTCCTAATTTGAGAGGGCTAGTCTACAACCAAATGCTCCTTATCCAGTGTGTGCATTACTATATACTCAAACTTGTGAAGTAGTAAAACCCAACCACTAGATGTCCTATTCATTGCAACCTATTTCCTGGTTGTAGCACTATTTTGTTTTTAAGAAAATAATGTCAACTTATTCAAAGCATATATCATCCCCACACATCCTCCCTCTATACAAAATAGTTTTCTTTTGCTATTGTTAGTGTCCTACTTTCAGCATGATCCAACTGTCTGCTTCATTTGCATCGTATTTCTCCGACTACAATACCGGATACATCTACAAAGACATGCAAGTCTAGTGTCCAATTTGTGGGCTACAATATTGGAGAAACAACCAACATCTTCTTGAGGACTTAGAACACATGTGTACTATTCTTCTGTGCATATATATGGTACCTCTTTCTTGGTAAGCATCGTCAACTATTGACACACATACACTAGATATCTCAAGAACCTCATCAATTCTTTGACATTTCTTGGTGCCTTCGCTTCCTAAGTAGCTTCTAGTTTTCGAGGATCAATTGCCATACCTTCCTCAAAAATAATATGTCCAAGAAACACTCTGATGCTTGATGGTTCTGAATGTGCATTTTGCTGGCGCAACCAAGCATATCATTTCTTGAAACAGAGTCTAAGATAGACAATGGAAGAACAAACTGAAATCATCCAAAAATAAATGTTGTGGTAAAAAAAGGTGCAAAACCTTATGTATCCAACTTTGAAATGTTAGAGGTGCATTTTTCAAGCCAAATCCCATGACATGACTGGCGAATACTCCACAATCCATCATAAATGCAATTTTTCCTTATCTTTTTTTCTCATTTGTATTTGATTATACCATCAAGAAAATTGTATCGTCCATGTCTAGTGACAACATCTAGTAGTGTATCACAGAAGTAGATTGGTTATCATAAGCATGTTTAGCTTCCGATAAGTGGTAAGAATGCAAAGTTTGTCATTTTTCTTTGCTACTATCACAATAGGTGACACATAGGTGATAACCACGTTACCTTCTTGAAAGTGTAGATAAAATCGACCTTGATCAATATTTTGCTTTCTTGCTTAACCTACTTAGCATCATTGGCATTCATTTAGTAACGCTATTGTGCTGCTAGTAGCCATTCATCCCTCCTTGAGCCATATCCTACCACCTGATCATCTTCTTCACCCCCTTCATCTTCCTCTCCCATTTCCCTTCTTTCAGTCGAGACATTGGAGGCTTGAATTCTCCCTCTTTACACATCCATTTTCCAAGCCCTCTCAGTTAGAGTTTCCCCCATCCCAGGGTGCATGTCTAACCTGGAGGACTCATCAAAATTTTGGCGGATCAACTCGTGTTCATCATATTTGTTGCCGTCACACTGCTCGTCATTTCTCTTCATCAGCTCCAAATTTCCTATCAATCTCTTAGCTATAGTTGGGAAACCACACGAGCTACCTCTAGTTCAAATCTTAATAGAAATGGAATCCTGGATGAGGAGAAATCACCATTTTTCAATTGGATCTTCCCTATTTTGGTAGCGGCGATGTGACGCATTGTTGCACCTCTCCTTTGTGGTGGATCTTGCATGGTATATGAACTTTATTTTCATGTAAAAAGCCCCTTGTTTGCTGCTTTCTACAATGCAAATTTCACCCTCCAAGTCTTCCTTGTGTCTAGTTTAGATTTTGGACAGTTTTTGCTTTCTCATGCTTGATTAGTCACTCAATCAATTGGGGCTTTCTACTTTTTTGAGTTCCTTACATGGTTTTTAGTATGTTATAGCCCTATAAGAAAGCAGGCACTTCTTTATTCGGGTAACACCCTCTCATGGTTTCTATCTTGCATCTAGACAAGTTCAATGGACAAAATTTTCATACATGGCAAATGAAAATCAAGTTTAACTTGAGGGAGAATCTATGATCACTTGTCTAGCCTACTGGAGCATCTTCCTCGACATCCTATCGATCTAGAGATTCGTCTAGAAGCCCATCTCGAGATGTTGTTAGAGAGGAGAAAGCATATTCCAAGGAAGGCAGGGCGAACAAAAGGTATCCACCTCAAAGAGCAAATCTAAGAGTTACACAATTAGAACAAGGTGAGAGACTAGGTCCAAATTCGGATAGTGAAGATGAAGATGAGGAAGAATAAAATGTTACAGATGCAATGATCATAGATGTCAATATAATCCCAAAATTACATGGTACTAGCGACGATGGCTATGTATGGGGAGTTATCTCATAGTACTCCGTGGCAAGTCTTAACATTGACTGAGCTTCTTTATTTACAAATAAAAGAAGGATCGATGAAAAATTTGCACGTAAATTGTACGAGGAAGCAAGGAAACCAATGACACCGAGTGTTAGTAGGATCACACTAAGGCCTATGTCATTTATAAGGCTTCAAACTGATGATCCATCATTGGCCATTGTGTCTTTCTGCAAGTGTGCAGACTTTACCGAAGCCTTTGATGCCTTTATAAAGACGGGTATTGTTCGTGAAAAAGCCATGTACGGCAGTCAGTATGGAGATGATGAAGAGAAAAGGTACATGCTCTCGCGCAACAAATTCTTGGAAAAATGTAGGTTTGAACCCATTGACGGACAACACTTTTGTGAAGCTTGCAGAATTGCATTTGATGAAGCAAAGAAGAGAAACTTGCCGATTGATGAGTATTCAAATAAGTTTGCAAGAGTGATTGCATACATTTGCTTATTTGATGATGACTCCAAGTACATCTTGGAATCTGTTAGGCTCAACAACGAACCCTATGAAAAGAAGGAGAAGTAAAGCTTGTCCAAAGTGCTTATCAAAGCTAGGGAGGTGTGGTATGGATGTGGGAAGCCGCAACTAGCAAAGGGAAAAAGGCATATTGTGGAGTTTCTATCAAGGCAAACTCACTTTTTAAGGTGTCTGAAAGGTGTGGTGAATGATCATTTGCCAAACCCCACGGATCTTAAGACATTATCACATTGATTGCCTTTCATGATGAAGAAGCATTTCGAATGATTGTAGATGTATGCAAAGAATTTGAGGACGGAAAGATGTGAACATGAGGTGGAAAAGAGACAAAAAACTATGAGGACTATGACTATTTATTGGTGGAGGCCAATGAGATATTGTTCTGATAAAATAGTTAAGATTAGTTTCCATAAACTATTGAATAGTGATTGCTTCTTTGGAAAGAATAACAATCACAGCCATGTCGAGGAAGTACTGAATGAAGAAATCAAATCTTCAGCTACATACAAGGTGTTAAAGTATCTCTGGCATTCAGGAAAAGAGCTAAACAACTATCAACTCCAGGTGGATAAGAAAAAGGCACACAGGCTAGGGAAAATAGTGGACAAGGCTTGGGCGCACAAGTAGATTAAATGCTGGGACAAGGATGGAGCACCATCAAAGGAGCTATTAGCGAAGATGCCTACACGCATTGATGCACTATACAGTGAGGAAAAGGAAAAAGCATTGTCAGGTGCAATGCAGATTGTAAGCAAACACCAGGACTTCACTTTCTCGTATGAGATAGATTTACTCGACGAGGAGGGAAGCTTTGTCACTGTGAGGGGAATTGAGAAAGAGAAATTCATAAAGGGTGGTGAGCCTTGGGAGAGTCCATGCTTATTCTTCTTTGATGAATTGCAAGATCTTATAGTACCGGGGATCGTTGATATTGTACGAATAGTCAAGGAACAATCGTACAAGGTCCTATGGCACAACAAGAAAGAGCAACACTAGTGTTGTTCATTAGTGATGCCCAACGTGATGCATTGTTAGTGAATTTGAAATCTTCATTGTTCAGAGGAGTGATTGGACATGTGCTACATGGAGTGGTGCTACGGTATGATCACAATCGTGTAGGAGACTTTGCTATGAAAGTCCTACAGCCCTTCATGCTTGTATTTGTGCATAGAGGTGACGGGGCTTCGCTACACATTCCAAAGAGAATAGTCACCCTATTATTTGAAGAGCAAGAAAAGGCAAAAACAAATTTGGTAAAGCTACAATATCAAAGACCAAAGCATCTGTTGGTGATTGAGGATATGGTGGAAGCATACCATGTGATGGGTTGGGAAGTGGCCTTATATGGAATGGGATCATCTTCAGAGACTGTGTTGTGTAATGGCATGGATGTCATTATCATCGATGATCCTCATCGAATCAGGCTCTTTGATGCATATTTTAGCTGCTTGCATCAATTTGAGTGTGCTAGTGAAGGGGAAGCAGAGGAAGGAGAGGCAAGAGAAGGAATGGAGGAGGATTCACAAACAAAGGGATCAAGAATAGAGGGGTCATGAACTGGATCCGAGGATGCATCAGAGGAAGGACATTTGGAATGCCGTACAAAAAATAAAATGGATTGGAGTTCACATAGGCAAATAGAGAAGGGCATAACCATAAGGGAAGGTGGGGGTGGAGAGGAAGGACAAGGAAAGAGAGTGGAAGGAAAAGGAAAGGCATTGGAGGTCCCAGACATGCACAGGAGGCCTGAAAATGTGTTCTTGTTCAAAGGAGATGCAAGTGGAGAGGGTGGCATGGGTGTCATGAGCTTGGAAGGAGAAGGACTTAGAGGTGTAGAGGGTGACACAAGATTGGAAGGAGGCATAGATGGAATTGGTGAGGGAGGGTCCACATTGGAAGGGATTGTAAAAGCAAAAGCCGATGTGATTGCAACACAAACCTTGATGTTGGGACCACCAACAAATGAGCCTACGACACAAAGTTGAATAGCTGAGCTACGGAACCATCAAAGTGAAGGAGGAGATGAGAATAAATAGTAGAGTGATCTCCAATCATGTAAATCCACTTTTATAATAAAGAGTTTATTTCTATTTTCTAGTTATGTAATCCACTTTTATAATTAAGAGTTGATTTCTTTTTTCCAGTGATGAATTTGCAATTTTGTTGAAGTGTTTGTTTAAATTAACAAAAGTTGTATATTGACACAAAAATGGTGTATATGTACACCACCTAGAGAACAATCACTTAGTACAGTGTATATGTACGTATATGTACACTACCTGTCTTAGACAGTGTGTATGTACACCACCTCTCCACAGTGTGTATTCACACCACCTATCTGAGAGAACAATGAACAACAGCTCATATTAGCACGGTGTGTATGTACATCACTTGGTGTTCAAGAAGGGGTATAAAGTACTTTGATTAACAAATGCTTGCAATCTTTTTTCTCTAGTGTCACATGATAATACAATAATGTGAGTTGGTTGTATAAAGTATCTATTGCACAAAATTTGAACTTTTCAATCAGAATCTATTTTCAGAGTTTGAGGAAATAACCATGCATATAGACAATTCAGAATTTTTAGACTTTTTTAAAGTCCATTTTCAGGATTGGACTTAAATAGAGTCCAAAAATTTTGAATATGGTGTTGTGTTTAATTTTGTAGAGAATGTAGGCCTTCAAACTATTGATCATAACAACCATCTTGCAAGAATGGAGTCACGCTCTTTCAAGCAAGATGACATCGTCCTCTTATTTGACAACAACAGCAATCTCGTGGCTCAAGCACGAGTCCGACAAACACTTCCATGGCAAGGAATTCAAGTTGGACATGTGGGCATCCAAATTTCTTGTATGTATGACAAAGCCCCACTGAAAAGATTGGACAAGCATGGGAATGAAGTAGACATGAACCAGGATGCAATTCTCATATGGCCCATTCACAAAGTGGTGCGTTGTTCGTTCATGTCCTTCTTCCTTTGCATATGTAATGTGTTTATCGTACGATTCTATCTTACAAATTGGTCCAATTTATGTGAACAGCTAATGGACGACATAGCCTAGCATGGAGACGATGAGGATATGCCTCCAAGTAGGAATGTTGCCTCTATGAGAGAGAGAGGGAGTTCTCGCAGAGACACTGCTTCCAAACAGAAGATAAAATTGGTCCTGCCAGAGAGCACTGCCGAGGAGGAGGAGGAGGAGGAAAGCAATGGTAGTTCATCCACTAAGTGTAGCAAAAGTGTGAGGACACACTCATACCAGGGGGGACGTGGTAAAGGTAAAGGCAAGCATTCTTCTAAGCGACAAACAACGAGAGCATCATAGGATAGCGACAAGGAGGGACTTCTGGGGGAGACGACGTTGACTGCCTCGTGCGACAAAACAATCGTGCAAGAGTGCATTGAGAACCAGCTGGAAACATTCGCAATGAGTGCTTCTGTCTTATGTAGTACTTATTTTATATGGAACCACTGAGTGATTGCTAACAATTGTTAAGGTCTAACAAATTTCTTCTGATTTTAGATTTTAAAAAGTGCTCCTCTACCCTCGATACCCTTGTGTTGAATTCTGCCAATGCCCACCATCCGACAGATCACATCTCGCACCTAAAACATGGCGCAAACATTCTTCTCGCATGGGTATGTGCCAGGAATGTGTGTGTTCATTGTATTCACATCTACCCCAAAGATGCCAAAGTGAGATGTGAATGAGGATGTGAAGAGGGAGTGGAATCTACACTAGCTAAAGAAGCATGTTGAATTCGAGGAGGACATCCAAAACACAGAGTGGGCATTCTTGTCGAATTCCATGTTCTACATTTGGGATGGGAACCATTGCTGCACGGGGTGGATGGCCGAGATCAAAATCAGTAAGTATGATTTGTGTATTGATTTGGGTGACTCCACATCAATAGCCACGGTAAAATTTTACAAACTCTTATTTTTTGTTTTGATGGTTTGCCTAGCAGGCTTTCCTCATGATAAGAGATGACACATTCATGTCCATTGCTGTTTAGTGGAAGTGCCTTCAGAAGATGAAGGGGAGTTGCTATCTGCATTATCAAGGACAAATAGGTGAGTTTGATGATTCAAAATGATTAAAATCTTTATTTAGATGCACCCATTGTGTTGGCTTGCACTCAATGACTGATCATTCCATATGTTGCTTTTGACATTAGGCTAGCATAGAAAGGAGTGGTCACCACCACTTAGGTAGATCTTATTTGCGAGGCACAGGTGTTGGGCAATGTACCTGAGGTGTCAATCTACCGAAGATTGACACCTGAACAAAGAGAGTGGTTGGATGCCCATCTACAACCCTGCATTCGTACAAGTCCCCTCTTTTGTCATCATGCAGGTGATGTGGAAGGTAAGGATCTTGAAGGGGATGCTTTTCCATTTCCTTTCATTTTTTTCATATTATTTTTTATTCAATGCATTCAAATGCATGTGCAAGACACGCATGACATGGCCGTCCACCCGATCATGCAGAAGCGCAGCGAGTTCTCGGATGCCAACTTTAGCAAAAAGTGGAGCAATGCATACTACAGTGTCAACGACAAGCTCTTGATGCGAACATGTCGACTCTTGAGGCTTTGCAACCCTACCGTGGGAGCAAGATGGTACAAATAAGTGATGTATGGGGATAACTTTTCACATGGCAATGATCCAATGAAATTCTTGCATACGTAGTGATTACTTATTGTAAATGCTTTCTGAACGTAGGGCAATCACCACTCTGGAGTGGGGGATAAAGGCACCGAGCGCGGTAAATGAGGGTAGACTATATAGCCTCGCATCGTCGGCATTGACTGAGGATGACAAAGTGCAGAGTGTGGATGCTCTATCAAGTGACAAAGTGTGTACTATGGATGCTTTATCAAGTAATGACAAGGGTAGGCGTGTCATCATCGGCATTCCTGAGCATAGGTTATAGCACCCCAACATTCGAAGATGTATTGCCTCCTTTGCTTCTGAACAATTTGATCTTGGCTCCCTTAATGAACTCTCTTGCTCATGCACCATGTGTTTGCCACTTTTTTGTAGATGGGAGTGCGGCTTGCAGGTCCTGGATGAAGAACGAGGCACTGTGGTCCCAGATGCATGAGGCAGGACTTGAGATATTGGGGCAATGGACTTTCTTCTACTCGATCGAAGTCGATGAGAGAAAGTTCTTCATACACATGCAAGAAAAAAAGCGCAAACATAGGGAGCGCCTCTTGATGAACGTGGTCAAAACATTCAAGGCCGATACTGCCTTAATGGGCCAGATGAATGCCAAACTTGTATGATGGAGACATGTGTATCAGTATGTTGTGTTGTTGCACACTTTTAGGTAGATGATTTTTTTGTGTTTCTCGATGGAGAATCAACCCTAATGCACTTGTCCTTTGGAACACAATAGTTTCATGTCTGCACAAGTGGCAAAGGGGAAAAATTTCATCCATCATCCACTCTTGCTTTTCGGCTTATGTAAAATGAAGTAATATGTGATTTACATTTTAAGAGTCACGTGGAAATTTTTCTTCTTTATAGAGGAGAAGCTTTTTATAATAAATAATGTAATGGCCTTTGCAAAGATGGTTCCACTAGTGGAAAGGCCTGCGTGCCATGTGAGTATATCACATCTTGTAGTTGCGGTCACACAAGTTAAAAGCACCCAAGGGGTTGTTGGAGGAGGAGAAGCTGAAAGTGGAGAGTAAGATGAGGAGGAGCATGCCATTGCCACTGTGGAACAAGATATGTGCTTTCAATGCAGACTCTGCATTTGTGTTTATGTTGTGAGTGGTCCTTGCAAACAATGAAGGTCTAGATTTATGTTCCAGAACAATTGCACTCAACGATTGTGGTGCTACATGAATTGGTGAGACAAGGCAGTGCAGGCACAGATAGAATTGAATCCATCCATCCACCAATCCCAACAAGCAAGTACCATGCACCTTAGTTTGTTTATGCTTTTAAACAACATTCTAATAAGGAATTCTCATCTGCAGACGCCGCCACATTAGAAGACATTGAAGCATTAGGTGGAGACCAAGATAACAAGGAGGAGCAACAAGGACATCGCGAACCATCCACTTGTAAGTATGGTTAGCCAACACTAAAACATGCATAAGTATGGTTTGCATGCCAAAAAGGCCATGCATCTCACCAATTTGTTGTTGAAGCACTGGTAACAATTTGTTTCATTAACATAGCTAGAGGTGAGGATCAAGAGAGGCTACTTCACATTAAATACCTGGTGCCTACGCATGTGGGGACATCTATAGAGCATATTCCGCCCCAATGGCAAGTCCTGACACTGCCTATTGTTTTCTAGATAACGAATCTGTACCAAGATTTGTTCTTCTCTTTTGTTGGCCTGAAGGGGGAGACAGGTTCTATTTTGTGAGCTCAAGGGACAGAGGAGTTGTCCAGGATTCAGGAGAGGGAGACTTGTATTTTGAATGAATTGAGCATTTTTGAGGGGGAGAGTCAAAGGACTTGCACTTTCAAGGGGGAGTTTAAAAGGAGGAGGGAGAGGGCTTTTCCCTCCTGCGCTTCTTCATGAGGACTGAGCTATGTGTAGCAGAGATTTGGCTCCAACAATAGAATGTTGCGCAGAGGTGAACTAAAACAGGCAACATACATTCAATGTACATTCGAATTTGAACTAACTACTACAACTCACTGAGTGTGGTAGCAAGCCAAGTGCACCATCCCCACAAAAACTGATAGCTAATGTACCACCTAATCATGCTTACACCCTCAAGATCACTTGAAAGTGACATCGTAAGCACTTTAAAGCCTCAAGGCAAAATTTAGAGCTTCCATGCCAAGTTAAAAGATTCCACAAAGACTTTAAGCATCCCGAAACTATCGAAATTTTTTGAAGCTACATCTTTAAATCCACAACGTAATCTTTTAAAAGCTTCCAGGCACACTTTAAAGCTTCCAGACACACTTTAAAGCTTTCAACAATAATTGAATTCTATCAAACCCACACCAAAGAGATTTTGCACGCACTTACAACCCTTCATGTATGATCACAAAGGATTGCATGTGAACAACTTATCAAATACACTCCTAACCAAAAGAGGAGTTGATGAAACAAGGATGGCATCTACACCTCGAAGAAAAGTTTGCAACATTTGTATATGCAATATAAAATTATATTTTGTACCTGAGGCTCATCAAGGAGATGAAGAGGGTGTGTTGGACATATTCACATTTGCCTATTCTTTGGCGACACTAATCTTTTTAATTTGGAGATACTCGAATCTCTGCAATCCAAAACCCAATGATGAGGTCTTGAAACTCTTGGGTGATAGTGCTTCCACGCTTTGGTTTTTGGCAAGTTTGAAATGGGAAAATCCCATCATCACTGACAAGTGTGACATTGTAGAGTACACACATTGTATGTGAATACCAAGAGCTCTGGCCATTATGTTGACATTGATGTCTCTACATAAGCTATTGTCCGAATTCACCATCATCATTATAGTCGATCTTTTAAAGAATAACTCATCGAACAACCTCGAGAACTTCACTTGGTTGAGATTGTGTCGAATGTTGGAAACAGTTTGCAGTGGTACGTCATGCAGCTTAGAGAAAGTTGGGTATTGAAGTAGTTGCTACATAGTAATCTTTATTTCTTCAATATCCATCACTTTCTTATTTTCTTCAAAGCAAGTAGCAACCTTTCAACAGATCCTATTGATTCAGGTGTCATCAACAATCATGCTCTTGTTTTGGTGTTCTAAAAGCTTTTTAGCAGCATGTTACTACTTTTTATGGTCCACCCAATACTTCTTGAATGCTTTGTGAGCAAAATCGTGGTTCGCATCACCTGAAAGCACTAAGTGATCCACTTTTTTTGAAGTGCATACTGTAGTTCTTATGTCTATTTGGAGGCTATTTTACGTGTTTGAGGGGTGTTGACAATGGTTTACTTGAGTGCCTTCAGACCTAGAACTAGGCTTGTGTTACATGGAACACTCGCAGCTAAAAAAAAGTGAACATTAAACACAACAATTGCCTCCATTTTTAACAAGGATGCATGCAAAAAACAACTTGTGCAGAAAAGTTTTTATTTTCTCTCTCTACATTCTCTCTCCTGCACATTTAATTTTTTCTCAACCGAGAACCAAAATTGACCAAAACTGATTTCATATTCCTGAAGCTCTTGCAATTTTGCATAGTATTTACACGTCATTGGTCTTGGTTTTTGTCCACACAATGCTAGGGATCAAAACATAGGAAATAGGCGGAGTACTTGATGCTGAGCAAATTTTCCGAGGAGACTCAGTTCTAGTCACTTCCGTTATTGGGAAACTTAAGATCCACATCTAGGATTATGCATATCAAGAAGATTATATTTCTCCACTGAAGCATATAGATGTAGTTTTGGGGATATCTTGTTTTCACATAAAGGGGGTGACACTTGAGATGCCAGAGAGGACTCTTGCCTTTACCCAAAGGAATAAGGAGCATCAGATAGTTGCCAAACAAAGAGGGAAAACTATGGCTATTGCATCAAGTTTCAATTTCAAAGTCAATAAAGATTTTTATATTTCTCCACTGAAGCATATAGATGTAGTTTTGGGGATATCTTGGTTTCACATAAAGGGGGTGACACTTCAGATGCCAGAGAGGACTCTTGCCTTTACCCAAAGGAATAAGGAGCATCAGATAGTTGCCAAACAAAGAGGGAAAACTATGGCTATTGCATCAAATGTTTCAATTTCAAAGTCAATAAAGTCCTCAATTCCTCAATTTTTGCGTACATGATCTTTATTAAAGATAAGAAAGACTTCAGTGTCTAGAATCTTACAAAGATTGTTTCTCACAGACTATTTCATGGGAGTATTTGATGATGCCATTCGGGCTTACCAATCTTCCATCAACCTTCAACCACATGGTGGATTGGATTTTAGACCTCACTAACATTTCACAGATACTTTCTTTGATGACATCATTGTATTTTCAAAGTCAGAAGAGGAAGGTAGAAAGCCCTTGGCTATAGTGCATATGAGAGCTATTGGTTACACGATGTTGAAAAATACTTGCAAGTATGAGAAGGAATTGGTAGCTGTTATCCATGTGTTAATCAGATGGAAGCATTACCTTTGGGACCAGATTTTTATGGTCGAGACAGATCATCAAATTCTCATGTACTATCTTGACCCAAACTAAGATTTCAGAAAAGCATATGAGATGGGCAAATCTCCTATATCCCATATTCCATTTTCAGATTTTGCCCACTCCAAGGACACAAAATAGAGTGGCAGATGCTTTATCCACAAGACCTCGAGTGAACAATGTCACCATCTTTATCATACACAACTTGAGGACATGCGAGAACAATACATGGCTGATTGAAATTCTAGGGAAATCATGAAGAACTCCAAAGGGCAATTTTAACAAAATTGCTGTAATATATTCCATTCAAAACATGTTATACAAAAGGTGGGAGAGTAAGGACTCTATCCCTGGCCTCGATAGTATGAGGAAACAGCTATGGGGGTGGTCTATAATGCCATGGCATCCCAAGTGGATGTCAAATGAAAAAACAAAGAGCAATACTAGATCCTCATAAATGAAATCAATTGTTGTAGAGGACCTAGTGTCACATTCACTCTTGCATTAGGTGCAGTGACACCCTTGATGGACAAAACTGTAAGGAATATGGAGGATGGTGGCAAGGACATGAAGATGAGCGTGAAGATCACAATAGCACAAGCTAGTTTATTCATGAGAGTGATGCCCATTATATAGGCTTAAGTTACATTCAATGCTGACATCATAGGTGAGCTCAATGTAGAGAGCCAAGCTCCATGATTCTCTCAATCACACATCTAGATCCTACAATCACTCTATTCAGATAGTTGGCTACAAGCCACAAACTAATCACACCTACTAACCACACCTACTTGCCACCTACACACCTGGTGGTCACACACTGCACACACCTCTACTAGCACACCTTCTATGAATACTCTAGGACTCATCCATAGCACACATAGCACATTGATCTTGTAGCATTAGTAGACTAGGGACATGTGGTGCACAATACCCAACAAACCCCCCTCAACAGATGTTCCTATGTCTAGTGGTCAGTTACATATCATGCTCCACACTATGGGAGAGATTAGCAATTTGTTGCCTCCTAGTACAAAACAAAACATACCAGTTCCCACGCTATGGGGTAACACATGTGAGGTCCCACACTATGGGGTAGTCATCAGCTTCAAGTCAATATCCTTGGTGCTTTAGAAATCCCATGCATCTTGAACAAGATTGGCTTCAGTAGAAGCCTCTGCATCCTCCTTAGGTATATCCTCTTGGATCAACAATGCCTTAAGTCTTCTTCTTTAGAAAATATTTATCCTCTGAATGATTGTTCTTCCCACAGAAACCAAAAACCTTGTTTTCTTTTGTCTTGGAGTTGTTGTAGGTCTTCTTATTGCTCTTTGTGTAGAAAGCTCCATTGGTGAAGTTATGTTGCTCCTTCTTTCTCTTGTATTATTCAAGTAATGAAGCCTCAACTCCATCAAGCTTAGGATCTGGTAGATTATGTAAGGTAGAGACTAAATGTCCATAGTCTTCATCAGGCATACTTTTCAACAAGACTGCAATTGCATCCTCTTCATCAACAGGTGCTTTGACAGCTGCTAGTTGTGACATAAGACTCTTCATATGATTCAAATGTTCAGGTAGAGTATCATTCTCTTTTATATGCAGTGAGAAGAATTGAATCTTCAAGATAATCTTTGAATGCTTTCCTTTAGCACCAAAGATTCTATCAAGTGTCTCCCAAGCCTCTGCAGCATTTGTTGGTAGAAAACCATGTAGTGGAAAGAATCGTGTAGGAGCCTCGTGACTATCACACTGTGGTGGAATCGTGGGAATCAAAACTTTCTTTCATCCGTGTACCAAACAGATCTATGCATACTAGTATATAGACTGTGCACAAAGATAATATAGAAGCAACACTTATGTATTTCTGTCTGTCCCCAACCAGGACTAGATACAATACCAAACAGTGTTCTTCTACTATGTTCCTAGCACCTCTAGATCCCCGAGTCTGCGTGCTCCTCTGTGAGCTTCTGTAGACTCTCTGTCCAATGATGCCCAGATCTGTCCACGTCACTGTCCACAAGTACAGCCTCGGTCAATGCCTTCTGGCTAGCTAAATCTGCTGCCCAGTACTAAGTAGCCCCCAATCTCACCTCCCGTATGTAGGCCCAAATGGTGCTACAACCGCTGCTCCTTTATGCTCCCAGAAATGCTCCAGATCTGCCCGCAATCAGACCTCCAGTCTGCTCGCCCGAGCAGTCCAATTATGAGGTAGTGCTTGCTCCAAAACCTTGGTGACTTTGCTGCCCTGCTGGTGGACAGCCAAAGTCTCCCCCTTCACCGAGCTCTTTGTCTGCTGCTCTAGCCACCTCCCTTGCTGCACTTCCTGTTCTCTTGGATAGGACGTTGAGGCAGTCTACTTCAGCTCCAATCTGCTCTTGAAGTCTTTCACCAAAAGGTGTGTCCTTGTGTGCTCCTTGCTGCCCATGCCGACAGCCCCGGAAGCACCCTTCCCTCACGCTAATGCTGCTCTAGATCTGCTGCAGATCCAGCCCACACCATGCGCCCTGGATCTGCTCTTGTCACATGCCTAAGCTTCTCCATATGTGCACCACACTGCTGGACCCTGTTGCCCGAGATCCTGGCCCACCACTAGCTCGATCAAACCTTGCTTCTGCTGCAGCCCTGCATGCGCATTCTCTTGCCTCAAAGGATGCTCCAGATTTTCTCCATACAGGCTGCCAACAGCTGCTCCAAAAGACCCCCAAGGCTGGACCTGAAGGTGTCCCTAACTATGTCCAAATGAGGTCCCAAGGGGGGGGCTATATATAGGGGCTGGTCTGTCCCAAACAGTAGATAGATAGATAGGGATCTTCAAATGCTAAGGAGTCTAAAGATGCCATTAAAGTGTCTAAGGACTTAAGTTTGGAGGAGAGAGCTGATCAAATCGTGGCACGAATGGGATAGAAGAATGCTGTTGCAAAACCCCACATGTACCCTCGAAGAGATAATGTGTGGTGTGGAGTGTGTTCGGGCAATCATCCGACAAATGAGTGTCCATGGAACAAGGCACGACCTAGCCAGTACTGCATGCACTGTGCAAAGTGGGGAGCTCATGACACTTCTCAATGTAGATATCCTAGAGCTTTACCCCAACCACTTACTTATCCAGTTAGACCACAACTTGCATTGCCTGCACCATCGATGTAGCCAAATCCTTCAAGTCTAGCACAACAAAATGTTGGAACTTACAGGGCACAAACTTGCCTTTACTACCACCAATTTTAGGTCCTCAACCACCCGCTCCAAGAATACTGCCGATGAACCAAGTCACGGTATAAGAATTTCCTCAAGGGTGGCCCGAGACTAAACAACCCCCAGAGACAGTAGGTGAGCAACCGCTTATAATGGAAGAAGATTATGAGCAGACTAGCATGATCAGTCATTATTGGATTCAAGGGGATCAATATACACCCATTTATCAGATAGTCCCAGTGAATCCTAGGGCTAGGGACATGAATGCAACACAGAAGAGACCACCAATAGCCTGTTATGGTTGTCATGGTCCACACCAATATAGTGAGTGTCCTTATAAACCAAAGCAAGTCAACCCATTGCATGTTATGGGCGTTACAGGCCTCACTACTACAAGGATTGTCCTCATAGAGTTAATGTCCAACCTACCACCGTAACAGCTGCAAACACCCCTTTGTGCAATGGTTGCAGAGTCGATCATTTGTATAAGGATTGCTCGTTGTGAAGGCCCGTAGTTCCTACAGTGGACCTTAAGACTACAGGCTTAAATCTTTTGGGAATCGAATAGGGAAGGATAGCCCAAGTGTCACTGAATGCCATCACAAGATTGCAGGCTAGGACATTCACCAGAGAAATGGAAAGACGGGGTAAAACTCACCATGCGACTACTTCAAGAGAACAACCTCAGAAAGGAGAAAACCTAGCAAAAAAGTAGGCGGTGAACATTGGGAAGGGAAAGGACAGTGTCTTTCTATGCAGAGCGGATCGGACGAAGATACCGCAACGGTTGATACCATGGAAACCACTCTAAGCAACAAATCAAGCAAAACAAAACATAGCAAAGGAAAAGGGAAGGAGGTGCAATCACCTAAAAAACCTAAACCCACTACGCCACATGGACTTCAAGAATATTTGAACCCATTGATAGAGAAGGAGAGGTTGGAGGAGGCACATAACTTAGTGAGGCTTTTTTTTGCCTCGGACAGCCCGCACCAGCATGGCCTGTTCTAGGCACTTTTTTTAATTCAATCAAATATACCTTGCAAGTGGTTGCCAACACTTTGAACTCGGAGCTATTAATTGCTAATGATTTTTTGTTTTTAAACTATGAAATTTCATCCATTTAGTTTTTTCATTGCTTTTGCACTACACCAATGCATGAGACTATTTTCTATCTTTAATTGGTAATCATGCAACAGATTGAGAATCTTTTGTCTCCCAATGGCTCGGTCTTTTCTTTGGCTCATTCCCGATTGCTCGTGAAATGGGGATCCTCCCCCCTTGGCCCCTCCTCTACACCCGCCACCCACCGACAGCAACCCCCTTCGCTCCTCACCACCCCCCTTTGGGCACCCTCCCCTCCTCTCCTCCCATCCCCCTCAAGGATCCCATCCACTCCTCACCACCCTTCCTGTGCCACCCCATGTTGCAACACCCCAACCACTAACCCTCTATGTTGCAACTTCCCTCTCTTGTTGTTGCTCCCATCCCCCTCTCTCGCTCCTACCAGCCCGTACTTCCCCCCCAAAAAAAAAAACATCTCATCCTTTTTTCCTCTTGATCCCCCTCTCATGCTCCTCCCAACCCTACCCCTCTTCGCTCATTCCACCTCATCCTCTCTTGAAGGACGAGGAAAAAAAATTGTCTCTAACAAAAAAAAAAGGCATCTCTAGGGCATCTCCTCTACTCCGAGCTCCTCTCACCTCATCGTTCCCTCGTCATCAGGTACTTCATTATGGCCTCTTCTGTCCCTTCTATCCAACCCCTTCCTCCAGCATTCCTCATACTTCGTACATGACCACATATTTCCCTTGCGCCTCGACTACCTTCTCCTCTCCTCTAGCTTTTGATGACCCCTTTGATTATGACCTGTACAAACCTCTCCCATGACTACCCCGTCTCTATACCACCTCTCCCATCGTTTCCACCTCATCTTCGACCTTCGCACGTCCATTTTTCTTTTTATCAAAAGCCGGTCGCCTATCCCTTCTCACAAACCTCCCCTCCCCATGAGGTGCATTCCCTTCTTTCCCTACTTTGCATTCACCTAGGAAGGTGAAATATTTTCGTCCGAGACACTTGTAGATGGCCACGTCCATCTCCTCCCACCCAATACAAATTCAAGGAAAGTTATACATGCCATTGTTGGAGGATTTGGAGGAGGATAGGCGTGATCCTCAAGGATGTGTGATTTGCCTAAGGGATTCCCCTGGAACCTACCTTTGGGGCACCTCCTCCTTCCCCCACCTTGGTAGAGAGAAGGACACACACACTTGTGCTCACACTCCTCCACCATCGACACCTCCTTGACCCCTTCCCTTCTCCTCACCTTTGTCGTCCTCATTGTCACCTCCTCAACACCTCCCCTTCTCCTCACCTGCGGCACCTCCTCAACACCTCCTCTTCTCCTCACCTTTGTCATCCTCATCGGTACCTCCTCAAAACTTCCCCTTTTCCTCACCTTTGGAATCCTTGTTGTCACCTCCTCAAAACCTCCCCTTGTCCTCACCTTCTTTCCATCCTCAACACCTCTGTCGTTGGGTCTTCTCCATCTTTGACACCTCCTCGACACCTCTATCATTGCAACTTCTCCTCCATCTTCGACACCTCTGTCATTGCAGCTCCTCCATCCTCGACACCTCCTCGACACCTTGTCATTGGAGCTCCTCCTCTATCTTTGACTTCTCCTCAACACCCCTTCGTGGCTTCTCCTCCCCTCCATCCTCGACACCTCTAAGGTAATTCCTTCTTCACTTCACATTCCGCACCTCTTCATCACCTCCATTCTGACTCCCCCCCTTTACACCTTATGTTCGTCCTTGACACACCACACCTCTTGACCATCTCATGCTGTCCCCTCCACCCTGTGGCACCTCATCATCTCGTGGCTCCCCTTACCTTGTGTCACCTCGCCATCCTATGTCTCCCCTCCACCCCGTGGTACCTCCCCACACCCTACAACACCTCTCCACCTTGAGGCACCGCCTAGTGCTTTGCTTCTCCACCCTCACACCAATCTTTTTCACATCCTTGTCACACCATCCCTCGTCAGCATCGCTACCCTAATCCCCCATCCTTCTTGGGCATTGATGACGCAATCCAATGTCAATGATGGATGACCCCGTCGTAGAACAACAATATCTACCAATGGAGAGTGGTTGTCAAGTCTCGTGTCTTGGTCCATGCTTTCCCAATGGTTGTTAATCCATCGCCATCTTCTATAAGTAAATGGCATGCACTACTGTTGCCTGCCAATATAATATCTGATACCCAGAAACAAGTAAGACATAATATTTTCAAATGCCATGATGAATTATTTGAAGAGGACTATTTCCAATCAATACAATTGATAGTCAACTCACCTAAATGTAATGTCGATCATGTTCAATCGACATTGAATGAGATCATCTCCCTCCACTATTCTAACTGTCCACCCTTTCTCTAATAGACTATCAAGCCAAGCTTCATCCAAAAGCTTGCACATAAAAGTTGTTTTGGATCTTCTTAGTTGTTGGCAGTCTGGAAAAAAATCAACAAAGCATGCAAATGGAAGAAACCAACTCAAGTGGGCATTTTTTCCACCGGTGCTAGGCTTCATGGCACATTGAATGTCGTTAAACATTTTTGTCCTGTATGCCTCTATCACTTGTGTATCAGGCAATGGCCACTCGGGACTATCAAGTGCAGGAAGAGGAATATTTTCAAGCTTTCCTTGTCGTCCTGCTTGAGTGGGCACAATATAAAGCGAATCATAAAAATATGTCCCACTTCTTGCTAGATCAATTGGTGAACGGCGTTCAAACTAAAGTTCCCCCATCTCAGCATGCATTCAGGAAACCTGTGAAGCACTCAGCGGGTTGCCACTCTTGAAGATTGGAAGGATACAAATCTATGAATGGGTAAAACAACGTTTCTTGCATTAGCACACGAGCAATGTATTGGAAAATCAATTATGGTTGGTGAAGAACATACATGTACTTACAATGTGGTCTATATCTTGGAAGTCCCGTGTTTGGTCGCACGTTGATCTCTTTTTGCATGAAGATGTGTTGGATCAATACCTCTTTGACAGATTTTCCTCCTGGTGTCATCTTGAAGTCAAGGATCCTTCCTTTCCAATGTTTTGATAAGTCTTCTGAGCCCTTTCCCTTCACACGATAGTGGCCACGATTGGCTGGTTACATGATGACCCATGAGTACTTCCTGTATAGATGGGGAATCCAATCTCCCTTCTCGTCCTTGATGTTATACAAAACCACTGACGAGATACTACTCCTTGCCCGCTTCAACCCACTTTCGCTTGCCATAGAAAATGAACAGATGTCTAAGCTAGCAAGGAGTAGCAAAAAACGGACATCTGCGGGTCAAGAAAGGTTAAGGAGCAACCACTATCTCTCTCAAAAGGGAGGAAGAAATGAGGAACTGACTGGGAATGATAGTTCAAGGGAGAGAAGAGATCCAAATGATGAGACTTGTTTCAAAATCTGGGGGGAGCAACCAGACGTAGATTGAAAATTTGGACTTAGTTTGTGGATCTATGTAACGAATTTGTTAGTTTGAGTGTGGTGAAAATACTTTTATATTGCTGAAGGTCTACAAACGAAGCTAGTAAACATTATTTTATAATGAGGGGCGGACAATAGGCATGACAGAAGAATTTAAAATTATTATAAGACTGACACGCAGGTTTTGTTAATATTTTTTGAAGATTTGGAGTATCTCCACGTTTTGGGTGGGTTTGTACAGAGGAACCACCACTAGTGAAGCCCATTGGGAGGATTTCCTGCCAAACCCATGTGGTTATTATATTATAGAAGTCTAAAACAGCCCCCTTTTGAGTCCAAATTTATCCTAATGCAAGATCTTCGACAAGAGGTTCTTATTAAATTTGGGTTTGATAAGAGTTTCTTGTTAAATTTGTTTCTTAGAGGTCAAGATTTGGCCGCATAGCCAAATCTCAAGATTTAGCCACACGACCAAATCTCAAGGCATGCATGGACACATTCAAAATTTAAAATTAAGAATTCATGTTTTTTAAATGTACCGTTCTTTGGACCTTGCTTTTCCATCCCCATAACTACATAACCAAAACATATTTGAGTATTAAAATGAAGTGAATATGGACACAAACTCCATTCTATACTAATTCCTTCTCCATGGTCAAGATCTGAAACACTTATTAAAATTTTTGAACTCAACAAATTTTTCACAATAACGTGTAAATGCAACTTTCCATGAAATGTATAAAAGTAACATAGCAAATGACATTGTAGTAGTGAAAATAAAGAAACGTCCTATTATTCTTAAAGGTCCTCTAAATGAAACTAAAAAATCAAATGGAGAGTATAGGAAGATAATGCAAGGTAATTTCAAGGACTTGTTGCCTCTTCTTTGTCCCAAAACTCTATAGCATGTTTTTGCAAATGCTCATCTTGTTCTTCATTAAAGGGTTCAAGATCAAATTTTTCACAATAACGTGTAAATGAAACTTTCCATGAAATGTATAAAAGTAACATAGCAAATGACATTGTAGTAGTGAAAATAAAGAAACGTCCTATTATTCTTAAAGGTCTTCTAAATGAAACTAAAAAATCAAATGGAGAGTATAGGAAGATAATGCAAGGTAATTTCAAGGACTTGTTCCCTCTTCTTTGTCCCAAAACTCTATAGCATGTTTTTGCAAATGCTCATCTTGTTCTTCATTAAAGGGTTCAAGATCTTTTAGATCTAGTAGTGTCTCTATAGCTTTATCCACCACATCTCTCTCATCTGCATCATGTGATTCTGATGGCCCTTCTACTGCTAGCAATGGTGCTTGCAAGACATCCCATTGATGAATTTCAAGATCATTGTAAACATGTGTAGAGCACGTTCTTTCCACCTCCACCGATTTCTCTAATGTCTCGACAATTGAATTAAAGAACCTCTTGCAATATAGAGACTCCATTGCAGCAAAGCCCCCATAGAACAAGTCAAACAAGTATTCATCTTCTCGACAATAACCTACCATTACATTTTTTATAACACGTGAGTGCTTTCTTGATAAGGTCAACTCCATGTTGAATAAATCATCCTCTTCAATTAATTCTTCTTCATCACTAGATTGTTCATCATCATCTGCAACATATATTGATGGCTTATACTATGCGTTAATATAGTGCTCAATGTAATTGAACTCCCAATTTTTTCTTTTGCTTTTGTTTGGCCCATCCATCACATCCAAGAAAGCCACTTTGATTTCCATAGGGTCATGGTACACATTGTGTATGAATTCAATCCCCTCCATATTTGAACCAACTATGTATAAACTCTAGGGTTGGGTTGAATCTGATCCATGTCTTGCACCTTCTCTCTATCCCATGGTCTACCTCAGGCACCCCTTTGCAACATCAGGCAATGGTGGAGTTTCCTTGCCCTATTGAAGCTAGCTTCAACAACGAATTAGAACAACCATGAATGCAATGGTACAATTATGTACTGATTTCAAAAAATGATTTGCACTCATTCCAATTGCTTAACTTCAAAGAAGCCCGCCCCGCCGGTACAAACATGTGCAACTCCTCTTGTAGCACATCTCTTTTCATATGCATGGCTCATTTGTGAATATCTCGAATCATTCCATTAACACTATTGCAGATGAAGTGAGAACATTGCGTGGGTTCTCAAAAAAAGATTCCATTCCAAATCTTAAGACTATTGCCTTCTTTTTAAAAGTAGTCTAGTTTTTCACAAGTCTACTTCCAAAAGCAATTGATTCTAGAAAAGTGCACACATTTTTTAATGGAACTTTCCAAAGCAGACTAAATATATATACTATAGTTTTTGTACTTCTCTACATATGGATGTCATATTCAAAACACATGTTAGTTATAATTTACTTTTTTAAATTGCAAGAAATATTTTACATCCCCTAATATTTCATCGTAGTATAGCTTGATCTCCAAAAACAAGTGATTTTATAAAAGAACATAAATTTATGTAGTGCATTTTTTCAAAGTGGTTTAAAAATATCTAGGTTTTCATACTTAAGTATAGCGACATGATTGTTGTCTTGAAAAGATATACCAAATTATATTTTTCTTTTTTTATTACAAGAAATATTTTACATTAAAAAAATAGACTATGATTCCATTGTCTCAAATGGTATAAACTTTATTTCAAAGAAAATTAGGTTGAAAAATCTTTTTGTTAGAAAAAATTATGACAAACTTGATAACACCATGGTGATAACCACTTCCCCGATTTCCAATGCTTTACTCATATGAACTCGATCAAAATTCTTGCATAGAAACCTTTTGCTAATTTTATCACGCATTGTTTTGTGATGATCGATGAGGAGTTGAGCACTTTGCATGCATAGATCTTCATCTACCCAACTGTTTGCCAGTAGCTTGTGAAGATGCATAATGTCATTATGGCACATGGAGTGTTGTTCTAGGTGAGTCTCCTCAAACATTTTAAAATTGTTAATCATCTCCTTATTTGTATGACAAGAAGAGAAGGCATGTGGATCGAGGTAGTGTGCGAAAGAGAAGAGAAGACATGCGGATCGAGGCAGTGTGTGAAAGAGAAGAGAAGGTACGCGGATCGAGGCACTGCGAGAAAGAGAAGATAGGGCACGCATATCGAGGCAGTGCAAGAAGAAGAAGACAAGAACAAGATTTCTAAGAGTGAGAGTGAGAGTAAGAGTGCGAGTGAGAGTGTGATTGAGAATGCGATGATCATCTTAATGCAAGTGAGAGAAAGTGAGAGTGAGATAGCTCGGGGGTGGATGGGTGGTACGAGCTCCTTCACGGAGTGCTTCTTTTTGTAAAATTGTCATTATTTTGATTCATATTGGAATCTCCCTTCTTGTTGAAATCGTGATTATTATCTTGCTACAATTTTGATCGTGATTGTGAAAGAACAGTGCGTGACAGTCTATGTTACATGCTTCGTTGAAGCAAGCCTCTGCATTTTCGATAATGCTATCGATCCATAGCATGCAATCAGTATCCCACTACACCTCCTTGACAAAGTCGCTGTGGCTAGCAAACCGCAAAGTTCTCTTTGCATCGTCCAGTGTGCTTCTCTTCATGTAGCTCATCCCCTCCATGCTCCCTACTATCTCGACCATCTCCCTCTCTTCCATTTGAGATACCCTTGTAAAAAATGCATCACGAACGCTTCTTGTGGCTAGCTTGTGTTGTCTTTTATCCAACTCTCGCCCTGTCTTGCACTTCATGCTAGACAATGTCGACATGATCGCGACTTTGTCCGTTCGAGGAGTTGATGTATGCGATGAGTTGGTGATGATGGACAGCAGCAAAGTGCTGCATTATGTCACACAATTATCATCAAATGCCAAGCATACAAACCTAGACCAAACCCTACACGCACATAAAAGTCATGCATGCTCCAAAAAAATAACATCTTCATGTAATGCATGCAACCAAGCAGGAAGGACATCTCTAAAAAGCAAAAAACTGTCATCTTCATATAAGCATGCTGATGCAAGCATGCAAATAAAATAATTTTCTGATCCATAAAAATAACATTTCAGCTTTTCATGCGTGAATGCAACCATGCGAAAAAAATACAATTCATGCATGATTTTTTCTTTTCATGCGTGCATGCATGCAACCATGCAAAAATGTTACATTATGCAACAATGCGAAAAGAAAAACCTTAAAAAATTGACAACATATCCCTCCCACAACATTGACAACATATCCCTCCCACAACATACTTCAGGCCAAGAGGACCCTAAATGCCAATCTAGGGTGTGGTTTTGACTGGGACCCCGTCCTGTTTAGGACACGAGACCGGGAACCACCCCCCCAGGCTGGGTCCCCTCGGCCAAGAGGAGAGAATAGAGGGATTATCTCTGATCTCGGATTATGAAACTAATACACCCCGTCGGTGCATATATAGCTTGTGGCAAGATACTACCGGCGGTATTAGTAATCTTACCAGCAATAATGTGAACTACTACCAGCGGTTGTTAGATAGTTACAGCCGGTAGTATACTGGCAGTATTAGTCCCGGTACCGGTAGTTATAGTGACATTTCCAGCGGTAATAAGGATAATACCATTGATAATCAGCCTATTACAGGTAATGGTCACCGAATAGCACAAATGGGTGATTACGAATGTCTTTGCATGAAAATCGTCATCATGGAGCGTGATCACAAAAAAAAACCACGTAGTTTGTTTTAATATTTCAATGACTCATTTCATGTATGGATGAAGCCAAATGAGTGTCAATTTAATGTTTTTTTGTTTCTTGTGTTTTTACACAAAGTAGTCTGTTTTAATATTGCAATGGATCGTTTCATGTGTGGATGGAGCCAAATGAGTGTCAATTTAATGGTTTTTTGTCTCTTATATGCTATCATTGTTTCTTCAAATATCTAATATGGAAGGTATCATAAGAAAATATTGGGGAGGGAGAATGTTAAAGTCTATGTAAACTCTTACAATAAAAATAATTTGTTTAATTTTCTTGGCTTTTTCCATGCAATAGTTGTTTCAAAAGCAAGAGGAGAAAACCACTACAGTATTATATTCAAAAATTTTGGACTTTTATTTAGTCCAGTTTTCAAATTGGACTTTACTAAAGTTTTTAATACAGTGTTTGTAACTATTTTACTACTATTTTGGGTTGCTAGCAAGCTAAGGGTGTCCACCTTTGTGCCACTCCTAGCACAGTGTGACACCAAGCATGGACCAAAATACAAAGGGTTTCAAGCAACATGTAGCGGGTAGCAATACCCCGATCAACATTTTTCAAGCAATGGGATGATGACATGTGGCAAGCACCTTAGGGTCGACATGCCTATGTGGCATCCAATGTGGACAAAATACCCTGATCTAGGTCCTTCCCACAAATGCCAAATCAGCATTGTGATACCTCGTTCAAGGTATTTGGCATCTGAGGTGGCAAATGACACAATGCCTTGGTAGGAGGCAAGTTTATGATGTGGCAAACATGTGGCACATGAGGGAGAAAATACCTTGAACGAGGTATCTATCTGTCTATGCAAGGTGGCATTGGTTGTCCTATGTGGTAGTTCAAGGTGGCACATGGCAATTGATGATAAAAATACCTCGAACGAGTTATCTATGTGTTTAGCTTAGGTGGCATTATGTGTCCTATGTGACAATTGACCTCTTCCCAAGTCTCTCCCCAGGTGCATACATGGCATGTACATACCTCGATCAAGATCCTCCAACTTGGCATCTTGAGTGTGCACATGGCAAAGTCGAGGTGTAAATGTGGCAAATCGAGTGCATGAAGGTGGATCTTGGGTGGAAAATACTCAAACAAGGCAAGGATGTGGCTCCTATGTGGATGGCCTATGTGTCCAAGCATGCTATTACATGGCTCTTGCCCTGCCTTGCGCTTCGTGCTCGACAATGTCGACATGATCGCGACTTTGTAGATAGTGTGGATCTAGGTACCTTGATCAAGATATGGAGGGTGGTTTAGAGGCCTCAAGGTGCTTATGTGTCATGTATGGATGCACATGTGGAAGCCACATAGCACCACGGAAGTGCAATGGATGTGCACTCGATGTTATTATTGAATTGTGTCATAAGTTTTAAAAAGTAGTCGAGAATCTTTTTTTCCTTTAAAAAAATATTTCAACAAATTTTTCTCCTCATATATAAAACATGAGAATTATGACATAACTTGATAACAGCATCGAGTTGCGTCATCAAACTAAAATTTGATGACACAACTTGATGTTGTTATCAGGTTGTGTCATAAATCTCAAGTTTTTTGGACTTTACTTGGAAACTTATGACACAACTCAATGATATCGTTGAGTTGTGTCATAAATCTCATGCTTTTGAAGGCTTTTTTTGGAAACTTATGACACAACTCGATGATATCATTGAGTTGTGTCATAGATCTCATGCTTTAAAAGACTTTTTGCTGGAAACTTATGCCGCTATCTTAAGTTTCCAAGTAAAGGGCCCATAAAACTTGAGATTTGTGACACAACCCGTAATGGCATCAAATTGCTTCATCAACACAAAATATATATATAAAGGGCCCATAAAACTTGAGATTTGTGACACAACCCATAATGGCATCGAATTGCTTCATCCAAAAAGTTACTCAAATGGTATAAACTTTTGGATGATAACTTAGGATGATAAAAAAAACTTAGTTCAGTATAGATAACTTAGGATGATAAAAAAAACTTATCTTCTTGGGCATTCTGAGAACTAAAAGAATTTGCACAACAAATACCCATTGTACACCAACCTTAGTGGTATGTAATCTTCCACGTGCATATAGATGCATCCAGGTATGCAATTGGCATCATATTGGCACAACTAGAGGGAAAAATGGACTACCTAGTCTACTATGCAAGCATGTTGATCACTCCGGTCGAGGCAAATTATAGCACAACCGAGCGGGAAGCCTTGGGTATGATTTACAGTGTCCCAAAATTTCGACATTACTTACTGGGTAATCCACTCATTTTCTATGTGGATCACTAGGCACTTCTATACTTAAAAATCAACAAGACAATGATCCAAGGAAGGTTAGTTTGGTGGATGCTACTTCTTCAAGAATTCATTTTCCAGATCATTCACAAACTGGGAAAAACAAATGTAGGAGCCGACTGCCTATCCCGATTGCCAGCTCCACCCGAGGAAGAAGCATCAGGAGTAAAAGATCAGAGAGTCGACAATGAGCTCCTCGATGGAGACCTTTTGCAATCAATCATGTGGAAGCCGAATACGCCGAAATCATGCAGTACCTTTCCACAAGAATCTTTCCCGCATGATGATAACAAAATTGAGGTGGCAGAAGGTGGCTATAAAGTCTTGGAAATTCACAAGGTGCAAACAAGATACTCCGAAGACTCGTTCTCCCTCATGAGAGAGAAATTGTGTTGGAAGAAGCTCATGCAAGATTGGTTGGAGGGCATTTCGGAGGAGAGATGACGGCTTGAAAAGTGTTGCAAGCAAGGATGTGGTGGCACATGCTCTATCAAGATGCTCGAGTCAAGGCAGAGAAATGTGGTATATGCCAATGAGTGGATAAACCAAGGTTCACAGATTTCATGCCGTTACAGCCTACCAAGCCATGGGAAGCGTTTCAAAGATGGGGATTGGAATTCATCGGTCCATTCCCATTAGCTCAACATACATGCAACAAGTGCGTGGTTGTGGCCACTAATTATGCCACAAAATGAGTCGAGGCAAAAGCTCTAAGGGACAATTCAGCAAGAAGCACAGCTAGTTCTTATATGAGAACATAATAACTGGGTTTAGATTCCCCCTAGAATTTGTCATCAATCAAGGAACTCACTTCCTCAACGAGGTGATCGAGGACTTGAATGAAAATTTCATTCTCAAACACTGAGTTTCAACCACATACCACCCACGGTGTAACGGGCAAGCCGAGTCATCAAATAAGCAAGTCAAAAGAATTCTCATGACTACAGTTATCACAAATAGGAAAGATTGGGATATCAAACTTTATGCAACATTGTGGGCCTACATAACCTTGTTCAAGGTCACCACCTTGTTAACACCTTTTCTCATGGCGTTTGGGTTGGAAGCAATGGTTCCTATGGAATTTCTTGTGTTGAGTCTTCGAGTCACAAATGAGCATAAGTTGGGGGAACCCGAGGCAAAATCTCAAAATTGGGTGGACGGGTCCATTGAAACTTGCTAAAGTGTTCGACAATGGCACAGTTATCCTTGAGGACCTAAAGGGAAACATCATCCCAGGATGAGTGATGGCAACCGAGTAAAATAATGTCAAAGTGCTACCTTGGAACCAATAGTCAACATGGTGCATGCAGACTTGGAGGCTAGCAATTACTCAGGTGCTTGGGAGACTAGTACCCCAACCAAGGCATCAATTGAATTCTTGGGAAATATCCCAATGCATGAATTCACTGACAGGGAGAGTAGCAGTAAACATGAATTGCAGGGCAAAAGAAGTGCATGCATGACATGTGGACAAAATATGGCAATGGCTACTAATATCTCCAGCAATCATGAACTTTTACCCCCTAATTACAACGAGAACATGGCGTACACACATCACAAGGCATGCATTAATGCAACGCCTACCCCATCACCTAAAATGAGGGCAAGGAATCGCCCACATACAAAGGTGAATTTCTCGTTGTCTTATATTATTCATTTCATAGTTTACCTCAAACTACAATCTCCTTAGCTCCAACTCTCTCAACCTCCCTCACTCCCGTAGATATGGCAACCAACTCCCCTACTTCCTTACACATCAGCTCTGACAACCCCCCCATCAAAATCCAACCTCGTATCCAGAAGCTGGTGGCTCTACACAAGATCAGCTTAGTCGAGGCAAAGATGAGGAGGTTTCTATGGCTCAACGGATTGAAGGAGTTCATGAAATTGTCGTGGGAAGCGAAGTGGAGACCACAGCTGGCAAAATAGCTCATCAAGATCTATGACCTGACGACTCACATCAGGTATCTTCTCTCCCACCTCTCCCCGTTCTATTTTTACCTCTCATTTGCCTGGTGCTCACAACTCCCAACTATATCCCTCTTCCCCCCTCATCGTACCTCCGACCTCATCCACCCCCTACCCTTCTCCCTTCGGCCCCCCTCTGCCTCCCCTCCTCGGCCCTTCTTTGGCTCGGAGCCCCCGCCACCTCTCCTCCTCCACCCCCTCCTCGGTGCCCCCTCGATGACCCCCACTCTGCCCATGAGAGCAGACATGAGCATTGCGGCTTTTGAGGAGTCTCTGATATCTTGTTGCACTTCATCGTACTATGTCTTCATTTTTCCCTCCATGCTCTCCTTGCAACGATGACAACATTGACGTGGTCCCACCCTCACTAGCCAATTCATTTTTCCGCTCTCGGTTCCTACCCTTTACCCACTCCATTTCCCCACTCTCCCCTCTCTCTGCCCTTGCACTCCCACCCACCCCAGGTTTCACTTCATCCCCCTCTACTTCCCCTCGCTCCCCACCTTGCCACTCATCTACACCAGCCTCTCCACCTTCATCTCCACCTCCCTCTACCATTCCCCACAATTCTCCATCACGATCATCCACTCCTCCTCAAATCCATGCTTCCACTCCCACTCCCCCACCTCACACTGGTATTCGAGCCTTCTTCTCCCCTCCATCTACCGTGCTCCCTCCTACCTCCACACCCATTATCGACTTGTCTCCATCCGATTCTGATGGGATAGTCACCCCCTCTTCCCTATGTCTGCCACCTCCTTCTTCCACACATCTGCCACCTCACAAACATCCATGCCATACCACCCGTGCACCTACTTCCATTTCCATGCCCTCCATCCAATTCCATTCCTCCCCATCTACACCATCTTTGAGTCAGCTCCTTTCACCTTCCCTCGTTGCTTCATTACACCTGCATCACTTTGACAGCATTGACTTTCTTGCCAATGACACTTCTCTTAGTCTCCTCTTCTTTGCACATATAGTCCACCTCCCCACCGCCAATGAACTCCAGTCATTGCTTTCTTTTGCCACCCCACCCTCCCCTCCACCTTCACATGGCTATTCTAGGTTGTCCACCACTGACATCCCACTCCAAATCGCTACTCTTTTTCCAAACCTTCCATCAGTTTCTCATAAGGGGTTAGACCTGCGTCAGGCCCCTCCCTCACCTCAGCTAGCACTCTTTCATTATCTAACCTCCCATCTCCTTCCATCGGAAGGATGCTTCCTCTCTGCCACCCATCATGATGCCCTTCTTTGTCTCATTGAGTCTCGCCCTTCGCCACACTTTTATCTTCCTTCATTCACAACTCCGTCACTCACACACGCTTCTACTCCTATTTTGGTCCACTCTTCACCTACATAGCTCTCACCCGTGCATCCACCATCACTCCACCCATTGCACCCTCCACACACACATCTTCTCCACCCTCCCCACACACATCCTCTACAGTCACCACTCCCTCCATGCACACATCTTCTCCACCCTCCCCACACACATCCTCTACGGCCACCACTCCACACACATCTTCTATTGCACCATTTCATTCTTCGCCACCTCCTTCCACCCCATTGACACCACCCACCATCACCCCTCCATCATCTTCAACTGTCACCTCGGCTACTAGCACCCCTCCGGCTATCCCCTTGTCTTCGGCAGCCACCACCACTCCACCACGATGCACAGTAGCCCTTCCTACTCATACTGCTACTATTCCCCCTCCAATCACATCTACAGCTCGTGCCACCTCTTCTTCTGGTCATCCACCACGTTACTGCCCTGTCGTCCATGATCCTCTCCGCCGAGTCCCCTCCCTCAATCACCCCGCCCCTCCTGGTTCTCACGTCATCTTGCCAGGGCTGCCACCCTCCCCTCGTGGCCCACCTCCATTCCCACCATATGCACTCTCCACCTATGACAACTATGTCTCTCCCATCTCACATAACACCATTCCACACCCCACCACACTTCCCCCACCCTTGCAACCTCTTCTTCAGTGCACAAATGATTTTTCCCTTGCCATGTCCACTGTTCATGTGGGCATGCCATCGGAATATTCATCTTACCTCCACTACCGCATTCACGCCCAAAATGAGTTCATCAAAGATCAAATTGAACTCAATTCTAGCCATCGCCTCATATCGTCACCACTTTCCATCTCCCATTTAGATCAGTTCTCGACCACCATTCGGTGAACCCTATCGGTGAACCCTAGATGGTGCCGACCTAGGTTGGCCGAAAAATCTCTCCAACTTTCTTTGCGACCACCGTAGGAGCTTATCACATGATCAGATCTTAGAAAGAATGACATACTACATCAACAACCTCACGGAGAGATTGGCTGACACCACTGCTCCTATGCGTCTATAGGCCCTCATAGTCATGGCCAACTTCTTTCATGCGGCTCTGCATCCTATTCTTTTGGATGCATTGACGTATATCTATGGCTTAGAGGGTCAGTGCATGGAGTGGGCCATCAAAGCCGTCGTCTTCAAAGCCTTGTATGAGAAGGCTTTCGCATTTGCCACATCCTCTTCATCTACTCCTCCACACCCCTCCACTTCTTCTTCTCCTACCGTGACATCTACTCCCTCGCCAATGACTTCCACACCTCTTCCCACCCTTCCACATCTCACCCCTCCTCAGACACACCCCGATACCTCAACATTGACCCCCCCTCCTACCACCCAATCTTCTTCAAGGCCTACCTCATCATTGACTCCCCCTCCTACCACTCCCCTCCCATCTTCACCACACCTTTTTTCTCCTGGTAAGTCTTTGGTGACCTCTACACTCACCTTCAGATAGCTACTCGTGAGTCACGTCAGCTTCTCGCACGGCCTCATCGACAAGAGGTTGAGTGCACACGACTCCAATCTTAGGTTGCTCATGAATGTTTGGAGCTGGCTGCATATCGTGGCCAGCCTCCTCCACCACTATCTACCTCGCCATCGACATCACTTCCTTCTACCCCATCCTCCAATTTCCCTTCTATGGTGTCATCGACATTGCATCATCCGACAACTACCTCGCCATCGACATTGCTTCCTACTTCCCCATTCCCCACTTCCCCTCTAGATCTGACATCTACCTTGCCATCAACACTTCCTACACCCCCATCATCCACTTTGCCTCCTATGCCATCCACCCCTCCATCGACATCCCCTTTTATAACATCTTACTCTCCATCGACATCCCATCCATTTACCTCGACGACATCTCCCTCACCTCCACGATCATTCGAGTGATCCACCATCTATGATGATGGCCTCTTCTTCTGAGGCCACTGATGACACTGACAAGGATGATGGTGATACCACCTTCGATGCAACAGAGGAAGACGATGATGTAGGCGATGAGGATGATAACACAAAGTCCTCAGATTAGTGATTTCTTTATCTTTCATGATGTGGATATGGTGATATGATATTATGTACTCGGTTGCTACATTGTCCTTCTCCTTTGTCACTATGTTTTGATGGTAGCGTTCTCCCTTGTTGTTTTGATGTGTTCGATGCCATTTTGATCGGATGACATATTTTTGTAATGCACCATGATCGGATGCCATATTTTGTAATGAAGCTGCTATAACCCCTGCCCTGCTCCCAAATATGTATTGTTTTCTCCTTTCTCTTGAGCATCATTTGACGAATGCATGATTCACCAAGGACGGCGAATGGTTTAGGGTGGGGCACTTGTAGATGGCTCCGGTCACCTCCGGTACCTCACCTCACCTGCAACACCCCACCTCTGGCAAACATCATGGATATCTCTCCCTCTCCTTGGTCCACTAACAAAGGCATCTCTTACAAAATCATCTCTTCATTAGAGGACATCTCTACCCCTTTGTCATCGCCTTGCTATGGTACCTCCACCTCTACCACCGAAGTCATGTCCCTTGTCTCCACTTCACTGACACATCTCCCTTCACTCTGCATCTCCTCTCCATCACTCTTCCTCTAGAATGGCACAAAGTCTCTCTCTCTCTCTCTCTCATCACACAATGTGGTACCCCTCTTGCAAGATGCTCTGCAACTCCAACCACCCTGTCAGAGACCTCATCGCCGCCACTCAATTTTGGCAATGCATCTAATGCCACAGACCCCTCCCCTTTGACAAGAGGAGATAAGGATCAAGGACTGAGGATATATGGACAGAAGAGGAGCATCTCAAGGACACAACCCCTTCTTCTCTAGCATTCTTCAAAGCTCCAGTAGATATTGCTCCTCTCACCCCATCTTCGGCCATCATCCTCTCTTCTGGTGTTGTACATCTTCGAGTACAAGAAAGTGTCCCATCAGATCTCTTTTGGTCTCCTGCCTCTCTATCTCTCTATCTATCTCTCTCTCTCTCCCTCTCTCTCCCCCTCTCCATTCCTATGTTGACACGATGTTTCACCCTCGACTCCCCTTTTCTCTCGACCAACCCTACCAACCGCATCCCCAACTCAACGTCGTGATCATCATAGATAGGGAGATTTTATATCAACAATGCATCACTCTATTCTTTGGCACCCAACGTTTAGCCAAAGTGTGGGTCTCTCCTCAACCTTCTTATCCTGGACTACAACATCACTTGGGATGTGATTATTCTCTACTTGTACTATGCAGCCACCCCCCTTATGGCATACTTCCTAAGCACAACAGACCCCCTTCCTCCTCCCTCTAACTGTAGACAACCTCATCCGTCTACAGAAACCTTTTTGACCTCGTGTTAAGCTAGATAAAACCTCGATTTTGTAACCTGAACTGTGCCATAAGACACATGCACTTGGCATCAAGACAAGTGATTGAGGCAAACCTAGAGCCCCTAGGATAGTGCGTCAAACAACGTGTTGTCTAGCTATGTACCCAGCGTGTCAACTTTGAGATCAAGGGAATCCCTCCTTAGCTCTTACTCCTTACATAGACAAGTTCTGGAGGAGTCGAGCACCGATGATTCAATGAGTCTAGAGTTGTAGAGCATGGATCTGCAACCGCAAACCGAAGTGCTAAATGATCAAGACCAAGTGGAAGTAGTGCCATCTACCCCTATAGTCTCAACATCAAGTCAACTTAACGACTTAGGGACACTCTTTGAAGTCAATTCACAGACACAAGAGGCAAGGATTGTGGCGTTGCAATACCCGCAAGTAGGTCCATCTAGAAGACGACTTGCATCAGAATTTCAATTCCATGCAACTCACTCTTTAGAGACCAATGAAGAGCGATAGAGATACAACCAATTCTTGGAATCGAGACAAAGTGAGCATGGTGAGGAAGCTCATCAAGTGGAATCCCATTTTCCCACCTTGCCAAATATACTTCTTTGTCATCGACAACACCACCCTATCACAGTGTGATAGGAGCTCAACCAAACCCTTGGACCACACACTTTTCTTCATGTCAAATAAGGAAGAGTATAGTGGGTTAGCACAAAACAAAACTAGTAGGCCACCTACCTTCAAGGCAAAAAGTGTCAATCTGACTTACACATCAAGGGGAACCATAGATCTATGTCTAAAACCCTCAGAGGATTGGGTAATTATCCCATTTCCTTAAGTGTCAATAGGCATGACAGGACTTAGTACGACTCCCAATTTTATGCCTACATGCACAAATCCAAGCACATTTGCAAGGCCAACAACTATACCTCCTTCGGTGACTGGGGGGGTCACCCTTCAAATATCCCATATAGCACGTGTGAGCAAGCATGTATTAAAAATACCCCTATTCTTTCATTTTTACATTTTCTCATATAGTTCATTAAACCCCTCTTGCATATATATAGTTTTCAATTTTTAAATATTGGCACCCCTACATAAATCTACACATAAAAATTACATTAGATTGCTATTTTATAATTCCCCTCATGCATGTAAAAGTCATGTAAGTCCCCCTATTAAAAAAATACCCCTCAATGCACTAATGTGCTATGTTACATGTTTATGAGTGACCCCCCCGAGTTCCGTGATACCATCATTGCCGCATCTAACAGTTGCTTATGGACCAAGGGGTCCTGTAGATGGCTCCGGTCACCTCCGATCACCTCCGCCATCTCACCTCCAATCACCTCCAACACCTCACCTCCGGCACCTCACCTCCCACAACACCATGAATATCTATCCCTCTCCTTGGCCCTCTACCAAACAACTCTTCCCTGGAGCCTCTGACATCTTTACCCCTTTGTCATCGCCTTGCCATGGTACCTCCACCTCTACCACCAGAGTCATGACCTTTGTCTCTACTTCACCGACGCATCTCCTCCCGTCACTCCACATCTCCTCTTCGTCACTCCTCCTCTGCAACGGCACAAATGCCTCTCGCTCTCACCATATGATGTGGTACCCCTCCTGCAAGATGCTCTGCAACTCCAACCACTACATGAATGGCCTCATCACCACCACCCAACTTTGACGGTGCATCTAATGCCTCGGGCCCTCCCCTCTCACATGGGGAGATAAGGATCAAGGATTGGACAGAAGAAAAGGGGAGAAAGGAAGGGAGACAGGGGCACTTCTCGAGTGACACTCTTGGTAGCTCTCTCTCTCTCTCAGGTTTCCCTCTTACCTCGTCTCCGACTATCCTAGGCTGTGCTCCTCCCCTCCACTACACCCATCCTCTTGGTTGCATTCATCCCCACAGTTGGTGTTGTACATCTTGAAATACAAGGAAGTGTCCCATCACAACTTTTGTCGCTCTCCTTGTCTCTCTGTCTCTCTCTGTCTCTGTCTCTCTCTCTCTCTCTCTCTCGGTTCACTACATGTTGAAGTGTTTATAACGATGTTCTGCCCTCGACTCCCCTTCCCTCCCAACCAACCCTACCAGCCGCATCCCCAACTTAACATAGTGATCATCGTAGATAGGAAGTTCCTATACCAGCAACGCATCGCTCTCTTATTTGGCGCCAAACGTTTAGCAGAAGTGTTAGCCTCCCCTCACCCCTTTATCCTTCCTATCTTGGACTACAACATCACTTGGGATGTTATTATCCTCTGCTTGTACTAGGCACTCACCCCCCTCACGGCATACTTCCCGAGCACAACAGACCCCCTTCCTCCTCTCTCTATTGTAGATGATTCCATTCGTCTACAGGTACATCAAAATTTGGCGATCCTGCTGGGGAACTCAAGGGGGTTCAAGTGTCAACTTCGAAACATATTTAGCATGAAATTCCTTTGATGTTTCGTCGCACACACTCCTCTGTTTGTACTGATAGCACCTTGACATTTCCTTTAGAACAAGTAAATAGTAGCCAGAAAAGCCCCTACGCAGTCAGTGCTCCTCCCACACATAGATCATGTGGGCGACCACGAAAGCTTCCACCTCCACAACCATCCTCCCCTCCTTCTTCCCTTTCGATTTTTCCCACTTCACCTGCATCCTTCCCATCTCCACCCCCACGTTCGACAACTTCATTCCCTATCATGGCTCAAGCTCCAGCTCTTGAGCCATTGTCTAACCTTCTGGCTTGGGTGAATGTGAAGGCACCAAGATTTCATGGCACTTCTGCAGAGGATGCAAATGATCATGTCCGAAGGTTCCTATATGCTTGCAAATCCAAGGGTGTTGAGCGCGAGGATGCATATCTTGTACTGTTCCCCGTCACTCTCGAAGATAGCGCAGATAAGTGGTATAGTCAATTTGTGGCTGGTCATTTTCTTACTTGGTTAGCTTTGCAAGATGCATTTCTGCATAACTTTCGTGCAGGAGATTTCTATGATCTAATCATATAGGAACTCAACAATTTGGAGATGGGTGCACACGAGACAGTTTCGGAGTTGGTTGCACGAGTCAAGATCTTGGTAGCCCGCCTCCCAGTAGATCCAGGCGTGGTCCTTGTCAAAGGTTGGGTCATGAAAGCTCTCCCACCGTCCACGTAGAGAAACACTTCCGCAGGCTGCCACCCTCGAACAACTCCAGGAGATGGCTACTCAAGTTGAAAATGCCCGTTGTATCACCGAGAAGGACAAGTCCATGCATGCCATTCCGTTCGATGACATCTCTCAACTAAGAAAGGAGTTGGAAGAGTTAAAACTTCAAAAGAAGACTGATGAGGTCAACCTTCTCCGCCAACAACTTGACGAGCTCAAACACACCCGCCACGGTGTGTGGTGTAAAAATTGCAAACACCAGGGCCATACCTCCTCCGACTGTCGAGAGCACAAGAAATGTACTTTTTGTGACCAGACTGGACATGATGCTTCCGATTGCTACTACCTTAAGGTCTTGCAAAAGTCCAAGCTACCCAGAACCGTTCTACCACCACAAGATGACTTTTTGGTAACGCCCTCCCCCCCAGTATATGTTGCAACTCCAGTTCCCCCTATTGTCCCTCCCTCTTATTCTCCTTCACCATCTTACCCCACATCTACACCTCCCCCCGCTTTCTCCCCAAATCCCACCTTTCCCACGTCTTCATTATCACACCCTTCCTACCCTACACCTCCGCCGTCTCCTTACTCTTCTAGTCTCACCTTCCCACCCCACTCCGTTGCTTCACCGTATCCTCATCCGCCTACCTTCACTGCACCACCTTACACTCATCCCCAATATGCTACTTTGTCTTATGTCACTCCACCACCCTATCCTCCCTCTTCTTTCCCTCCTCCTCGCCCTCCTTCCAACCGCCCACTTATGTGCTTCCGCTGTGGTGAATATGGCCATCTTCAAACCCTCTGCATGAGAATAGTCCTCCTTGCCAACATTGCCATACTTCCCGTGACCACTACACATGTGATTGCCCTAAGTGTCTCAATGTTGCTTCATCATCCCTGCCACCACAACCCCCCTCCGTTCTTGGGACTCCACCTCCCCGTCCACCCCCCGCCGCCCATCTTATTGACATTGAGCACCCCATGGTTGCCATTGTCACCCATAGTCAACGTGCTTCACCTCCCCCTACTTCAACTTCAACTGCTCCTCGCCGCCACCTAAGAACACCCCTTGTCGAAAAGGCCTTTGTAGAAGCTGCCCGTGAGTTGGCCAAAGAACCACCACTAGAAGTGAGTACTCGACCCCTTATGCCCATTCATACGACGGACTCCTTCGACTCTACTCTTGCTTCCTTGGAGGTAAAGGTCAAACTGTCTGAACTTTGTGCTTTAAGCCCTACCGTTTCCCGCAAGTTGGCTTTTCTCTCGCATAAATGGAGTACACCGGTCGCCCCCCCCACTCCCTGTCAGTGTCACCTCTCCCACATCAGCCACCACATCTTCCCCCTCTCCACACCCTCACACACCTCCCGCTCACCCTCATTCACTTTCTTCTAACCCTTCCTCCCCTTCATCAGTTGCCTCTGTTGGTGTTTGTTTCTCGGGGCCCAAAATTGCTGATATAAATGCTCCCAAGCTGACAGTGGTCTTGGAAGGAGTCACAATTGAAGGTGTCATCTTGGATGGGGGTTCTGGCATCAATATTCTCCCAGAGACAACCCGTTTGAAAATTGGCTTACCCATCACCGATCCCCCTCCCTTCATCCTGTGTCTTGCTGATCAACGAACAGTCCAACCCGTGGGATCGGTCAAAGGAGCGAGCATGATTGTTAATGGACTCACATTTGTCATGAATTTTGTTGTTATGGACATGGCACCAACCACCGAAGCATACCCTCTACTGTTCGGTCGTCCATGGTTGCGCATTGCAAAGGTAGTGCATAATTAGGGGACTGATAGTTTGATGGTTCCGCTTAATGGTCGCCTCATTGACATGCCCTTGGACAAGCATGAACCATCCTCGGATGACGCACACAACCACCAAGCAACCCCATCCTCTGATACATGGACCACTCAAGTTGTACCGGAGGTGGAACTAGATGTTGTGACTGAAGATGGCATCATCAATCTTGAACAAGGTATTGCACTTCTCACATGGTTAATTGGCTTGGATTTCATTCATGTAAATGCCATTGATTGCCCTCCATCCTCTCAATCGTCCCATCCACCCAATATCCTCCTGCCACCACTTCCTCCAAATTTGTCTCCCATCACTCCTGTGAACTCACCCGAAACATCCCCTTCTTCCTCCCCGTATCACATTCTTTCCAATCTCCTTTGGTCTGACGAAGGCAGTTCTCAAGTCACCCCTTCTTCCACCACATACAACACACCTTCTCACTCTCCACCATTGTTACGCACACCGCCCCCACATCTTCTTTCCTCATCTCATTCCCCCCCTTCCTCTTCTTCCCCTCTTCCTCCTCTACTACCATCACCCATCTCTTCTGCACTCTCCATCTACCACCCTGATCCTCCCCTTCAATCTCAACTCACACATACCACTCGCTCTCCCACTTCATCCACTAAATCATCCCAACGATTTCCCTCCGCTCACCAACTCCCACCCCTACTCCCTCATCCCTCCAGCACCCTTCCATCCTATCCCACTTCCATCCCTCCCATGTCCTACGGCCTTCCCCTCCCTAGTATTCCTCGCCGCCCTCCACTACTACCTAATCCTAACCACTGCCACCCTCCCCCATTACCAAACCCCACCAGCTGCTCTGCTTCCACATGCTTACCACCTATCTTACCTAACCCCACCACACCTCTACCACATATCCGATCACTTCCTTGGCTATACTCCTTATCCATTTCGCACACACCCTCCTCCTCTTCAGACACCACACAATCTTCCTCAATTCGCACCATTGATTTACGCATGGTTCAAATCGCGGAGTGGAATAATCCCCCAGAAGAGGCCTCCACATCTCATGAGAACTCCCCAAACAACTCTCTCGATGATTCTTCTCCTAAGGATGATCCCATAGAGGTCATTGGCCTCTAGGACCCTGAACCACCTAAGCATAGTCGAACTGCCTACCGCCCATTTCATGACCACCTAGCCTGCCTCTCACATCATATTCTCATTGATCCAACCACACCCGCAGATACTGTGGCACAAGTTGCTCCCTCCAACTGGCTCGAAGAAAACAAAGGGGACTTTCCCCTCTGTGATAAGCCAGCCCACGACCTTGCCCTCTACAACCAAGCCCTCTATACAAATGACCTAGGCAATTATGGATCACCAGCGAGATCAACCTAGGATCAGACGATAATCCTCGTCCAATCCCTGTAAGCTCTTGGGTATGGGAGCACCCCTCCCATCTAGACATGGTCCATTCTTTCTTCCAGTCCTACCAAGATGTTTTTGCCTAGACTTATCATGACTTACAGGATGTCCTTGCCGGAATTGGCATTTTCAACATTCCATTACGTCCCAATGCCAAACCCATCCGCAGTCCTCCCTATCGCATGAATCCACGATATGTGGAAAAAGTCAAGGAAGAACTAGACAAGTTGGCAGCCACTAATATCATTGTCCCCATTGAACACTCCGAATGGCTCTCCCCGATTGTCATCATACCCAAAAAGAGGTCAAACAAAAAACGTGTTTGTGTAGACTTCCGCTCCTTAAATAAAGCCACGCGAAATGAAGTGTTTCCCATACCCTTTATGGATCGTATTCTAGAAGATGTGGTAGGGCATTCGCTCTACTCCTTCATGGATGGATTTAGTGGCTACAATTAGGTTGTGATTGCTGAAGGTGATCAAGACAAGACTGCTTTTGTGTCTCAGTGGGGCACCTTCAAGTATACTAAAATGCCATTTGGCTTGAAAAATGCCCCCTCCACCTTTCAACGGATAATCACTTCGGTATTCTCAAAATATCTCACTACCTTTATGAGGGCTTTCCTTGATGACTTCTCATGCATGAACGGGGTTGCTGCTAGCCCCAAGGAGCTTTCATTCCATGAACACATCTATCTTCTCTCTCTATGCTTTCAAAAGTGTCGCAAATCTTCTCTCAGACTCAATACTCTGAAATGTGAATTCTTCATCACCACTAGCACTCTTCTCGGTCACATCATTTCTCAGATCGGGCTTGCCTCTGACCTCGAGAAAATTCTTTCCATCTTACGCCTCCCCCCTCCTTCCACACCGAAGGCTGTCAAATCCTTTCTCAGCCATGTGGGCTATCATCGAAAATTCATCTGCCATTATGCCCAGATTGCTGCCTCGTTGACCGAACTATTTCAATGGGATGCCCCCTTCCATTGGGGCTCTCGACAACATGAAGCCTTTGAGACCTTAAAGATAGCTCTCACCACCATGCCCATCCTTACCTAGCCAGATTGGAATCAGCCCTTCCACGTGCATACGGATGCTAGCAATGTGGCAATTGGTGTAGTCCTTGCCCAACCTGAGTTAGATGGCCCCTTGGACCTCCCTGTCTTTTTCACAAGCCATCAACTTAACTCAGCCGAGCGCAATTATTCCACCGCAGAACGAGAAGGCTTGGCTATTGTTTTTGCTCTGCACAAATTCCAACACTACCTCCTTGCCACCCACTTCACAATCATCACAGACCACCAACCCCTAAAGTACCTTTTGAACAAAGCCCAGGTTTCTGGTTGCATTCAACGATGGCTCTTACTATTCTAAGAGTTTGACTTTGAAATTCTCATACGTCCTGGATGACAAAACGTTATTGCCGATCATTTATCTAGGATCGAACATGGTGACCCTAGCCCCAGTGGTGTCCCTGATGATCTGCCTGACTCTCAAACTTTTGCCCTTGAAACCAACTCCTCTCCAACTTCAAGCTCCTCGTCCTCACCATCACCTCTATCACTACTAATCCCCAACCCTCCTCCTTCTCTACCCACACAACCCTCCTTCAGCCTCTATCATCTCGAAGCCACCCCCCCTTGGTATTCAGATATCAGCTACCTCCTCTCCGTTGGAACCTTTCCACCTGGATTACGTGCTAGAGATAAACGCACCCTACTCCTTAAATCGGGACCCTACCAGCTCATCGGAGGATACCTTTATCTCAAAGGCCCAAATGACATCCTCCGGCGTTGCATCAACCCCCATGAAGTTCGGCCCATTATTCGTGATGCCCATGCGGGCCCTGCAAGTGGCCATGTCTCAGCTATCCAAACTGCACGCCGCATTCTACTCTTAGGCCTATGGTGGCCATCAATCCATTAGGACTGCAAGACCTATGTCCGCCAGTGTAACCCATGCCAACGTGGAGGTCAACGACCGACAAGTCTAAACTGTAACCCACTCCAACTTATAGAACCTTGGGCACCATTTGAACAATGGGGCATAGATTTCGTCGGCCCCATTAATCCTCCATCTAGTGGCTCTGCCCAATATATTTTGGTAGCAACAGACTATGCTACTAAGTGGGTAGAAGCTAAAGCGACCAAAGATAACACTGCAGCAACCATAGCCTCATTTCTATATGAGCTAATTTTCTCTAGGTTTGGTTGTCCTCTAGAAATTGTTAGTGACCATGGCACCCATTTTATTAATCAGGTCATCACCATCATTCTGGACCGCTACAAAATTTTTCATCGAAAATCCACTGCCTACTATCCCCGAGCCAATGTCCAGGCCGAGAGTTCGAATCAGACCTTTGGATGCATGCTCCACAAAATTTGTGACAATCACCCCACCCACTGGGCTGAGGCTCTTCTCGGCGCTCTTTGGACGTACCGCACCACCTTCAAAGCCACTACTCAATTCACCCCTTTTCAACTTGTGTATGGTCTTGAAGCCGTCATGCCTTTTGAGTTTTATGGTGACAGTTACAGACTCTTCACACCACGAGATGATGATTTTCACAAAGCACTACTCGCCCAAGTGGAACACATAATGCATCTTTAAGAACGCCACCGACATGCTCAGCTTGCAGAGGATATTGAAGGACGGCGACGGAAGGCATGGCATGATAGACACCTACGCATGCCAACATTCACTGAAGAAGATTTTGTCCTACTTTATGATGCAAAATACTTAAAAAAAGAGCAGAAGTTGGTATACGCATGGAATGGACCATATCGTGCGAGAACCATCCTACCTCGAGGTGTTGTTGCTCTTGAGAATCTCAATGGTTCACCCAAAGGTTTAGTTAATGGCTCACGCCTTAAGCGGTACTATGATCCCAACACTTCAGCACCTTCATCATCGGCATCCTCCTAAAATCCCATAAAGGTATCTTTTGCACACCCTGGTAATTCCTCCACTACACGCACTCCTCTACACACTCTTTTTTTTTCCCTTCTCCTCTCACATTCCTCTGAACACTCTTGTTTTATTTTTTTATTCTCCTTCACAATCCTCTGCGCATTCTTGTTTTTCCCCCACACACCTGTACCATATATTATTCTCCTCCGAATATCTCGTTCTCCCTCCCTCACACCCTCTGCACACTCTTGTTTTCCCCCTGTTTTCCCATGCAAACTCCACCCTTCCACTTTCCTTTCACCTTCCTCTTTTCACCCTTTTTCCCTTCTCACTTCATCCACGTCTCCTATTTCTTTTTTGACAATTCTTTCTTCCTCATCTATGACTCCTCTCTTCCTCCCTTTTTCTTTCATTTTAAATTTTATGCCCCCCTCCTTCGTCTCTCCCTCCCCTCGCCTCTCCCTCCCCTCGCCTCTCCATTGCCCCCCCTCACCCCCTCCCCTACCCCCTCCTCTGCCTCCCCCTCCCCTCCCTCCCCTCCTCCTCTACCCCCCTCCTTTGCCTCTCCTTCCCCTCGCCTCTCCTCCGCCCCCCCTCCCCTCTGCACCGGCACCCCTGCTCTGCCTCCCCCTCCCCTCCCTCCCCTCTCCACCGGCACCCCTCCTCCGCCCCTCCCTCCCCTCTCCTCCCCTCCTCTACCCCCCTCCTTCGCCTCTCCCTCCCCTCGCCTCTCCACCGCCCCCCCTCACCCCCTTCGCTACCCCCCTCCTCTGACTCCCCCTCCCCTCCCTCCCCTCCTCCTCTGCCCCCCTCCTTCGCATCTCCCTCCCCTCGCCTCTCCTCCGTCCCCCCTCCCCTCTCCACTGGCACCCCTCCTTTGCCTCCCCCTCCCCTCCCTCCCCTCTCCACCAGCACCCCTCCTCCGGCCCCAACTTCCCTCTCCTCCCCTCCTCTGCCCTCCTCTTCACCTCTCCCTCCCCTCGCCTCTCCACCAATGCCCCCCCTCACCTCCTCCCCTACCCCCCTCCTCTGCCTCCCCCTCCCCTCCCTCCCCTCTCCATTGGCACCCCTCCTCTGCCCACCCCTCCCCTCTCCTCCCCTCCTCTGCCCCCCTCCTTTGCCTCTCCCTCCCCTCACCTCTCCACCGCCCCCCCTCACCCCCTCCCCTACCCCCCTCCTCTGCCTCCCCCTCTCCACCGGCACCCCTCATCTACCCCCCCTCCCCTCTCCTCCCCTCCTCTGCCCCCCTCCTTCACCTCTCCCTCCCCTCGCCTCTCCACCGCCCCCCCTCACCCCCTCCCCTACCCCCCTCCTGTGCCTCCCCCTTGTAGACACATACAAAGATATGACCTTGTAGGCTAGTGTAGTAGTTAGTCTGTAGACACACACAAAGATATGACCTTGTAGGCTAGTGTAGTACTTAGTCTTTTTTATGTTCTACTTGGGTACTATATATACCAAGTACTTTTTATCTCATTTCTATCGAACATCTATTGGAGCTTTCTTGTGTGAGCACATTCGTTCACTCGTGTTCACTCCTTGTCTCCATCTTTGTTCCTTCATGTGGTATCAGGGCATTCGTCACTAGAACCTAGATTCAGCCTTGCATTCCGTCTCGCAGCAAGTTCCCTGGTGTTCCCGTGTTGCTTTCGATCTGACATTCAGCTCGACTTTTTGTGGGCTACAAATTCATTTAGCATACAGCACGCTCCTGTTCAACACGACTTTGTTCCTGGTAAGAATCCCTTTCATCCTTACAGGATCTCGGTGAACAGATACTTCTTGCGTGGACACAGTTACCAGCTTGCAATTTCAGATTGTGTTGGCAAGTGATTGGATGCATTTTCAGTTTTGAGGTGCAGTGGTTTATGCCTTGGCAGTGATTGTAAAGAGCCTATTTGCTCTGTGTTGCAACGAGCTTGTCTGCTCTTGGTTGCATTGTGTTTTACTTGCAGTATTTGCAGTCAGTTATTTGTGCAAGCACTATGTCTCTTTCAGAGAACTTTGGTACTATTACAGATGGGGACAAATTGGAAGGTCCAAACTATGCCTTGTGGTCATTTGTGCTCCGCAACATTTTGGTTGGCAAGGGACTGTGGGATATTGTGAGTGGTGATGAAACTAGGCCAGCTGCTGCTGCAGCTAGTTCATCTTCATCCACAGGTCCTACTCCTGCCTTATTGGAGGAGCAAAGGAGGTTTGATAGGAGAAATGCCCAGGCTCTGTCCTTGATTTCCCTCTCAGTGAAGAGGCACATTATGTCTACCATCAACTCCTGCAAATATGCTAAAGCTGCTTGGGATAAATTGGAAAGCATGTACCATGTCAAGAATGAAGCTAGAGTGCTAGCTTTGACAAATCAACTCAAGGAGATGAAGATGGAAGAAGGGCAGACAATTACATAGCACATTGCTAAGATTACTGATCTTAGAGATCAATTAGCAAATGTTGATGAGGAGATAGAGGACAGAAAGCTTGTCACTATCACTCTCAACAGCCTGGCTCCGTCATTTGGCACATTTGTTACCTCTTTGTTTATCATGCTTAGGGCTGCCCCTGTCTCATTTGATGAGTTGGTAGGACTGCTCCTATAAGAAGAGGAAAGAACCTCTAATTTTGCTCATTTATCCCGCCAAGGTGAGCAAGCTCTTGCCATGCAGGGAAAGGAAAAATTTCAGTCAAAGGGAGCTAATTTTCAGAGAAAATACAGCAATGCATTTCAATCCAAAAATGAGGGGAATGCAAGCTCTCATGCAAGTCATGGATCTAAGAAGAAGGGTACATGTAACTACTGCAAAAAGCCTGGTCATTTTATTGCAGAGTGTTAGAAAAGGGTTGCTAATGAGAAGAAGAGGGGGACTACAAACAATAATTTTGTGGCACCTGCTGAAAATTCAAATGCCTCTTCTCATGCACACTATGCCCAAGATGACAAGGATTTTGCCTTTGGTGTTGTGGATCAGGAGATCATCGACACAAGGGGGGAGTGCAGCATTGCAGGCATGCTACACATGCTCATGCTCTTATTGAGCCAGTGTCAGAGGGTATTGATGCATCTTTGGCCACCACTGATACTTGGTATTTGGACAACGGTGCTTCTAAGCACATGACCCATCACAGAGATTGGTTTGAGGATATTACACCTGTTCATGGTAGACAGGTTGTTTGTGCCAATGATGCCACACAGGATATCACAGGAGTGGGACATGTTCCTATTCTTTCGGATGGTTCAAGGAAGAAACAATATATCCGTGATGTTTGGTATGTTCCAGATTTGAAAAAAAATCTGATTTCAGTTTCTTCCATTGCTTATGACCAACATATGTTGGTAGAGTTTCAGGGCAGCCAATGCAGGATTAAGGATCCTAAAAATGGTTATGCTATTGTGGCTACAGGCACTTATCAGAAGGGGTTGTACAAGCTTGATGCTCAGCCCTATACTCAGCATGCCATGGCTGTATCATGTGTATCTCAGGGTGATTTATGGCATGCAAGGTTTGGCCATGTTCATCACAGGGCATTGACCTATTTTTTTAACAACAATATGGTCATTGGAATGCCAAAATTACAGCAACTAGTCAATGAAGTGTGTGAAGGGTGTGCTCTTGGCATATTGCACCGCCTACCTTTCAAAAAGGATGGGAAAGGTGATGTGAAGGCAACAAGAGTATTGCAAATAGTGCACAGTGATGTTTGTGGCCCCATGAATGTTACTACTCATAGAGGGGCAAGGTACTTTGTTACCTTCATTGATGACTATTCCAGATTAACATGGCTCTTTCTCATGAAGAAAAAATCAGAGGTGTTTTATTGGTTCAAGATATTCAAGGCTATGGCTGAGAATTAGACCAATTCCAAGATACAAACACTTAACACAGTCAGAGGGGGAGAGTACACTTTAGATGTGTTTGAAGGATATTTGCAAGAACATGGCATCAAACATCATTTGACTGTGCCATACACATCCCAGTGCAATCCTATTCCCGAAAGGAAGAATAGGACTCTTGTGGAAATGACAAGGTGCATGCTGAAATTCAAGAAAGTCTCAAAAGGATTTTGGGGAGAGGCCATTACTACAGCCACATACATTTTGAACAGATGCCCAACAAAAGCTTTGGTTGACAGGACACCATTTGAGGTATACTATGGGTATAAGCCCAAGGTCAATCATTTCAGAATTTTTGGGTCGATTGCTTATGCTTTGATCCCTGCTCAACATAGAACTAAGCTTGATGACAAGAGTGTCAAGTGCATATTTGTGGGGTACAGTATTGAGAGTAAAGGATTTCATTTGTATGATCCTGTTAGCGGGAGGGTTATTATCAGTAGAGATGTTGCCTTTGCTGAGAATGAAACCATGCAACCGGTCAATGTTGACTTGCCACCATATGATGATGTGCCTCTTAATATTATTCAGTTTGATAATGATGAGATGGATTCTCCATCCTCCTCACCCAGTTCAGATTTGGTGCCATGTGTTGAGGGGGGATTTCCCTCAAATGTTCCAGAAGGGCAGCCAACTAGTGGGGCAGGACAGCCACATGTTTGGAAACATTACCACCATCGTGCCAAGGATGCTACACCCAGTGGTATAGCCAGCAGTAGTGCTGAAAATTCAGTTCCATAATGGGCACAGTTGTCCCTCATCAGAGAAGCTAATGTTCAGCCAACTTTGGGGAGAACCAGGACAGCCACAAAGAATGCATCATCACAGGTGAATTATGCTTTGATGGCTTCAGTTATGGAAGCTGAAATTGAGCCCAAAGATTTGAGGATGCCCAGGAACATCCAGCATGGCAGGAAGCCATGAAATCAGAAATTAGATCCATTGAAAAGAATGCCACATGGGATTTGGTTGATAAGCCCATTGGGAAGAATGTTGTTGGCACAAAATGGATCTATAAGGTTAAGTATCATGCAGATGGTACTGTTGAAAAACACAAGGCCCGGCTAGTTGCCAAGGGGTATGCCCAAGAGGAGGGAGTTGATTATGAGGAGACCTTTGCTCCAAAAGCCAAGATGACTACCATTCAGTCTGTCATCTCTCTTGCTGCAAGTTATGGCTGGCCCGTCTTTCAGATGGATGTCAAGACTGCCTTCTTGAACGGTGATTTACAGGAGGAAGTTTATGTGCAGCAACCCCAAGGTTTTGAGGTTAAGGGACAAGAGCACAAGCTGTGCAAGCTACGCAAGGCATTGTATGGGCTCAAACAAGCACCCCGTGCCTGGTATCACAAGATACATCAGTATTTGCTATCCCAGGGCTTTGTGAACACACATACAAAGTCCAATCTATATGTTATGCAAGAAAAATCAGATTTGCTGATTTTAGTTCTTTATGTGGATGATATACTACTCACAAAAAGTAGTACTCAGCAAATTGCAGCCATGAAGACCGCGTTGTGTCAGACATTTGATATGACAGCTTTGGGCCTCTTGCACTATTGTCTTGGCATTGAGTTTTGGCAAACACAGGAGGGGATATGTATGTCACAGACAAAGTATGCAAAGAGTCTCTTGCAAAAATTTAAGATGGAAAATTGCAAACCTATGGCCACTCCATTGACAAAAGGCCTTAAGCTTTCAAAGCATGACACAGCAGAGAAGTTTGATGGCACACTTTATAGACAGTTGGTGTGTAGTTTTATCTATCTGTGTTCTACCAGGGCTGATATTGCACATGCCACATGGTTGCTAAGTCAGTTCATGCATTGTCCCACAGTCACACATTGGCAAGAAGCCAAGAGGGTTCTCAGGTATTTGCAGGGCACTCTTACTCATGGATTGCACTATGCTGCAAATTGTGACATTTCTCTGAGTGGTTTCACTGACTCAGATTGGTCAGGGGACATGGATGATAGAAAATCAACCACTGGCTATTGCTTCTCATTGGGTTCAGCATGCATATCTTGGCTCAGTAAAAAGCAAGACCGTGTTTCTCTTTCCTCTAGTGAAGTTGAGTATAGAGCAGAAAACGCAGCCACTACAGAAGCAATGTGGTTAAGGAAGCTTATGTTTGATTTGCATCATGCACAAGATGGTGAGGCCAGCTCAATTTTGTGCGACAGTATGAGTTGCATTGACATTGGAAAAAATCCTGTTTTTCATGCCCGCATGAAACATATTGAGAATCATTATCATTAGGTTCGGGATTGTATACAGGATGGCTTCATTGATCTTATCTATTGTCCTACTGAGGATAATGTGGCGGATATTTCACTAAAAGCCTATTAGCTCCACTTTTTACTCGTCATCGACAAGGCTTGGGGATACGAGATATAACAACAATGTCAAGGGGGGTTATAAAATGACATTGTTATTCATGTGTTACCCCATAGGTTGCTATATCCTGATGGATGAATTTGTGCAACCATGGTACTTCAGGTGCCCTAGGTACTTCTGAGACATTTCTAGAGTACTTCAGTCATATCTTTGAGGGGGGATTTGTAGACACATACAAAGATATGACCTTGTAGGCTAGTGTAGTACTTAGTCTATAGACACATACAAAGATATGACCTTGTAGGCTAGTGTAGTACTTAGTCTTTTTTATGTTCTACTTGGATACTATATATACCAAGTACTTTGTATCTCATTTCTATCGAACATCTATTGGAGCTTTCTTGTGTGAGCACATTCGTTCACTCGTGTTCACTCCTTGTCTCCATCTTTGTTCCTTCACCCCTCCCCTCCCTCCCCTCTCCACCGACACCCCTCCTCCGCCCCCCTCTCCCCTCTCCTCCCCTCCTCTGCCTCCCTCCTTTGCCTCTCCCTCCCCTCGCCTCTCCACTGCCCCCCCTCACCCCCTCCCCTACCCCCCTCCTCTGCCTCCCCCTCCCCTCCCTCCCCTCCTCCTCTGCCCCCCTCCTTTGCCTCTCCCTCCCCTCGCCTCTCCTCCGCCCCCCCTCCCCTCTCCTCCCCTCCTCTGCCCACCTCCTTCACCTCTCCCTCCCCTTGCCTCTCCACCGCCCCCCCCTCACCCCCTCCCCTACTTCCCTCCTCTGCCTCCCCCTCCCCTCCTCCTCTGCCCCCCGACAACCCCCTCTCCTTCTTCTCCCTCCCATTTTTCCACCTTAACATCACCCCTCCAGTAGATCATTCATCACAACCTCTTCGACGATCCCCTCTTCTTCTTCCCCCTAACCTTTTCCCTCTTATTATCACCCCTCCATTGCAGCGTCCATCACAACCTCTTCGACGACCCCCTCTCCTCCTTCTCCCTCCCATTTTTCCACCTTACATCACCCCTTCGGTAGATCATCTATCACAACCTCTTCGACGATTGCTACGACCTCTCCCTCTCCATTGATGCTTCCTACAACATCTACGTGGCCATCATCGACATCCCCTCCCTCTCCATCAACATCCCCTCCTACGCCATCTCCCTCTCCATCAAAATCCCCTCCTATGACATCTCCCTTTCCATCAACATCCCTTCCTCCACCATCTACCTCGACGATTACATCTCACGCACTCCACCTCCACCTCCTATTGTTGTACCAACCCTTCTTCGCTCAAGTGTTACTCATCAACAGGATGCCATTCCATTGGCCTTCTCCCCTCAAGTGTTACTCATCACTAGGATGCCATTCCATTGGCTAGTTCACATGATCTTGCATCTATGACTGCCTCTTCTTTTGAGGCCACTAATGATGACAGTGAGTGAGGACATTGACGAGGCTGATGGTGATACCACCTTTGATGTAGCAGACAAGGAGGCCGATGGAGATGAGGACGATGACCTAGATTCCTCCGACTAGGGTTTCTCTTTGGCATCCATGCTAAGGAAGATGGATTTTGTATTCAATGTTGTATCTTGTTGTAGCATTCTCCATTGTTGTTTTGATGAAGTTCCTCTTTGCTCATGAAGGCACTCGGATGTATATTTTTTGCACTACCCCCATGTTGGGATGATCTATTTTGTAATGAGGCAGCTACCCTTTTCATGCTCCTAAAGATGTAATTTTTTCTCCTTTCGCTTGAGACATACTGACAGAGCATTCACCGAGGACGGTGAATGATTTAGGGCCGGGGCACCTGTAGATGGCTCCGATCACCTCCTCCATCTCACCTCCGGTCACCTCCGACACCTCACCTCTGGCACCTCACCTCCCGCAACACCATGAATATCTATCCCTCTCCTTGGCCCTCTGACAAGCAACTCTTCCCTGGAGCCTCTGACATCTCTACCCCTTTGTCGTCGCCTTGCCATGGTACCTCCACTTCTACCACCAGAGTCATGACCTTTGTCTCTACTTCACCGACGCATCTCCTCCTGTCACTCCACATCTCCTCTCCATCACTCCTCCTCTTCAACGACACAAATGCCTCTCGCTCTCACCATACGATGTGGTACCCCTCCCGCAAGATGCTCTGCAACTCCAACCACTACATGAACGGCCTCATCACCACCACCAAACTTTGGCGGTGCATCTAATGCCTCGGGCCCTCCCCTCTCACATGGGGAGATAAGGATCAAGGATTGGACAGAAGAAAAGGGGAGAAAGGAAGGGAGATAGGGGCACTTCTCGAGTGACACTCTTGGTAGCTCTCTCTCTCGAAGGTTTTCCTCTCACCTCATCTCCGACTATCCTGGGCTGCACTCCTCCCCTCCGCTACACCCATCCTCTTGGTTGCATTCATCCCCACAGTTGGTGTTGTACATCTTGGAATACAAGGAAGTGTCCCATCACACCTTTTGACGCTCTCCTTCTCTGTCTCTCTCTCTTTGTCTCTCTCTCTCTCTCTCTCTCTCTCTCTCTCTCTCTCGGTTCTTGTGCTACATGTTTAAGTGTTGACAGCGATGTTCTGCCCTCGACTCCCCTTTCCTCCCAACCAACCCTACTAGTCGCATCCCCAACTTAACATAGTGATAATCGTAGATAGGAAGGTCCTATACCAGCAATGCATCGCTCTCTTATTTGGTGCCGAACATTTAGCGGAAGTGTTAGCCTCCCATCACCCCTTCATCCTTCCTATCTTGGACTACAACATCACTTGGGATGTTATTATCTTGTCCTTGTACTAGGCACTCACCCCCATCACGGCATACTACCTCGAGCACAACGGACCCCCTTCCTCCTCTCTGTACTGTAGACGACTCCATCCATCTACAGGTCCATATATACCACCCATAGAACCAAGACCCCCAGTTCCTATGCCTTCAACCACATGATACAAGGATCCCCAATTCACGTATGGATGCTACCCCATGAACTATCCTCCACTACTACCCCCACAGTCGGTAGTTACAGAAGATCTTTTAAGCATGGTGCAAGCACTAAGAAGGGGAGTGGCAGTAGGAAAGGCCACGGCTACTACATCCGACCAAGAGCCTTGGTCTTCTAAGACCAAACCACACCATATATTGAAGCTCATGAACAAATTCACTGGAGAATATCTGGTTTTTGGCCTATATACATTTCTTCAATCGTCATGCCATGGACAGCTGCAGTGGGAGTTCTATTCATAATATAAACAACAGTTGCTACTGCTTCAATCCAAAAATAGTCATGCATAATTTTGTCATTTAGGATCGCTCGTCCTACTTCTCCAATATGCGTGTTCTTCCTTTCTGCAACCCCATTTTGTTGAGGGGTATACCTACATGAGTACTTCCTTTGAATTCCCTGTTCTTTCATATATTCACTAAATTATTTTGAAAAATACTCTCCCCCTCCATCAGATCTTAGCACCTTAATATGCACACCTTTCTCTTTTTCAACCATGGCCTTAAAAGCCTTGAAATGGCTGAACACTTCACTTTTGTGCTTCTTAAAATAAATCCACACCTTCTTAGTGTAGTCATCAATAAAGGTCACATAGTAATGGCATCCACCAATAGAAGCAACTTTGGTTGTGCACACATTTGAGTGGACTTCATTTTGACATAGCCAATGGCACTTTACATGCAACAACTGTCATTCATTGTGACAATATTAGAAGCATCATGCTTGCTATATAATGCAGTTTATCATATTAGAACAAAGCACATTGAGGTGCATTGTCACTTTGTGAGGGAGAAGGTTCTAGTAGCAGGTGAGATTGATCTTGTGTATGTCAAAACTGAGGAGCAGGTGGCTGATATTTTTATGAAGGATTTGGATACCAAGAAGCTTCGCAAATTTAGGAGCTTGCTTGGTGTACTTAAGATGGATTTGAGCTTGAGGGGGAGTGTTGAGATATGAAGCTCTAGCCTCGATGTATCTCCTGGGGGACTATCATTTATGTCATCGCCTATGTTGGTTGTACTCGTGGCATAGTTAGACTGCCACGTATGTTTTTGTTTGGGTTCACATATGAATCGCATATTCTAGGGCTCGACATATAGGGTATACCCCTCTTCTATTGTATTGTTGTTGTGTGCTATTTTCAAGTAAGTGAAGATAAGCTTCAGCCTCCACATCTTGTGTCCTCTCTCTTGTGTACGTTGTGAAGAAGCTACACTTGAGTCTCCTCCCTCTCTCCCGCAATCTTTACACCCCCTGCAAGTTGTGGGTGGAGCGGGCTGGTCTGGGTGCATGTGACATTTACCCGTGATTGATGATAAGAGTCCGATAGCCGTTGAGTCTGTCATGCTCAGTGGAGTTTCGATTGTTTGTCCATGGATCTCTAGAGGTTGTAAGTCATCATTGTGCCCTCGAGTTGAGGTTGTTGCTACTGCCTCTGCTACTTCAGCTTCCATTGCTTGTTTCTCTGCCTCCTCTTTTCTTAACTGCTCCTGTCATCGAGCTTCAGCCTTTTCCCTGATTTTTTTGGAAGCTTCGATTTGTCTATCCATTTCCCTGTTAGCCTTGACCTTCAACCATACTCCATTGCTCGTCTCTTTGTCTTCCTTGTTGCTCTACCCCTTGTCCTTGGCTAGTGACTTGGATTGTTGTTGTAAATACTTTGGCAGCAAATCCCTTGACTTTGCTACATATCCATAATCATCTCGAATTAACTTTTTTGTACACAAGTGGAAGATGATGGGCATAAACAGCATATGATTTATTATCCTAGAATTGTGCTATGTGCATGCGGCACTAAGATCATGATAGAAGAAGTCTGCCTAGTTTGTAGTATACAATTTTGGTTTATAAAGTTGGGCCAGGTGCGATTGAAGTGTGATTCAATGATGGTCTGAGGGTTCCACCTTCATGAGGAACCTTTTCCCAACATCTTCAGGTGATGATACTTACTCTTGCTCCTCCATCCAAGATTGCAGTGAACTTTTAAACCTGATAAATGATGGGTAGCATTGCGTTCAAATCATTGATCTCAAAGTATTAACCTAGCTTGTGTAGGGATACCTTGGGCATCTCTGGGTTCTCTATCGATGGAGCAGTCTTGCTGTTGGTTATAGGTTCTTGTGTCACTACCTGTCTATTCATCCAATCAGTGAGATCCCTCCATGAGACGAGACTACTTTGAAGGAGTGAACCAATTGGAACTTTAACTTCCATGGACATGAAGTTTCACAAGCCTGTTGTATCTCTTAGTAGCTCCATAATTTCTTGGCCCTCCGATTGTGGCTCTTCAATGCCATAAAAGGGTAGGTTACCATCCTCTTGAAGGAGTTTAAGGTAGGATCCTCTTTGAACATCTTTTGCATTAGGGTAGGTTCTCCAACTAAGTGCTCAAACATTGACTCTTCAACCACCATCTCTGGCAGTTCTTGTGGGTGGTTGTCTGGGTATTTTATACCATGGGTGAATTGTATCTGCTGCCTTGCTTTTCCCAAGTCTCTCTTCAAATTTCTCTTGGCACTCTCGTACCAATTTTTGTGCTTCTTTGAGGCATTGCATCTCAACAAGAGGATGTGGGTATTCCCCTTGTCCCTTTGGAGTAGTGGCTCTGGCCTCAATTGGCATCTCAACATCCCTTGGAAGGGTTGCTGGTGCTTCCTTCATGACAATGCTACTTCTTGTAGATGTCAAAGAAGGTAGAGGTGCAGTATCCTCGTCGGATCCACTATGGATGATTACTTGGTCTTTTCCCTTTCTGATCTTCTTTGCGGACTTTATGGTCCTTATAGACTTATGTTTGTCCTATTCCTTGGTTACTGAGGTACTAGCTTTATCCCTTTTTAACTGTCTTTGTAGCACTTGATTAAATGCTTTCACTTGCAGACTTGTAATGGCATTCAGGGATACCATTGAGATTTGTCCTCTCTCGATGCTCAATAAAAGAAGACTTGCAGCCGTAGCATCATTTGCGATGGATTCCCTCCTCGTTGGATAGTCCTTCTATAGGTGATCAACTCCACAGCCGCTACACAAGGGTGTATTTGCTTGTTGAGATATCAAGCTCTAGCCCAATGTATCTCCTAGGTGACTATCATTTATGTCATCGCCTACATTGGTTGTACTCATGGCATAGTTAGACTGCCACGTATGTTTTGGTTTGGGTTACATATAAACCATGTATTCTAGGGTTTGATTTATAGGGTATACCCCTCTCCTATTGTATTATTGTTGTGTGCTATTTTCAAGTAAGTGAAGATAAACTTCAGCCTCCACAAGTTCAGGATGACAAACCTCCTCATGGGAAAGGGAGTTTGGGAGTACCTCAGTGGGAAACTCCTACTGAGTTAAATGCCTTTCAATAATGGCATAAAAAAGCCAAAAAATTCTTGTATTCGTTGTCTATCAGTATTTTAGATTCCATGATTGTGCATATATAGGATGTAGAGATGCCTAAGGAGGCATGGGATACATTTGTAAACTATATAGCATGAATACAAATGCATGAAAGATGCGCCTCAAGCACGAGTTGCACAATGTGCAGAGGAAAAATATGAGTATAAATGAAGGTGAAAGGTCTTGCAAATTATCTTGGCTCAGTTGGAGCACTTGTTGATGATGACTTAGTGTCCGTGACCTTGAATGGTCTTGGGAAGGATTATGCATAGCTTCTCACATCCATTGGAGTCCATGAAACATTTCTTGATTTTCAAGGACTTATTGCTCTCCTGTTGAGTGAAGAGCAAAGGAATGGTGGTTTAGCCACATCAACTTCACAACATTCTACCTTCTCAAGAGCCAGGTTATGTTAAAACAGGTGATGATATTGTGCATCCAATTACGCAAGTTGGTAAAGTGCCATTGGCTATGCAGGATGACAAAAAGAAGTACTTGGCACATGTACTTCATGTTCCAAACATCACTAAGATCCTACTTTAAGTTGGCCAGATTGTTGAGCAATGTTTGTAAGTCAGATTTAATCCTGAAGGATGCTTTGTTGAGGACTTGGAAAATAAGTGCCACTTGGTTGCAAAAAGCAACAAAAATGGGAGAATGTTTACCTTGGATGTAGATATGCCTGAGGTGAAAGCTGCTATGTTTGTGCATGGGAGAGGTGTCATTGTAGATATTGAGATATGGCACAAGCACAGTGGGCACGTGAATATACAAAGGCTGAAATCTATGCAAATGAAAAACGTTGTGGTAGGTTTGACTAAATTCAAAGTCGAGGGAATGCAAAAGTTATGTGAAGCATGCCAGACATGCATTTCCAAATAATGCTTAGGTGAGCAGAAGACCCTTGGGAGTGATCCACTCAGATGTGTGTACAACCAAGGCTACTTCTATTGGTGGATGCCATTACTATGTGACCTTTATTGATGACTACACCAAGAAGTGATGGATTTATTTTATGAATCACAAAAAGTGAAGTGTTCAACCACTTCAAGGCTTTTAAGGCCATGGTTGAAAAAGAGAAATGTGTGCATATTAAGATGCTAAGATTGTAAAGAATGCGGGAGAGAGGGAGAAGACTCTATTGCAACTACTTCACAACATACACATAAGAGGGAGGACACAAGATGTGGAGACTGAAGCTTATCTTCGCTTACTTGAAAATAGCACACAACAACAATACAATAGGAGAGGAGTATACCTTATCTGTCAAACCCTAGAATACGTTGTTCATATGTGAACCCAAGCCAAAACATACATGGCAATCTAACTATGCCACGAGTACAATCCACATAGGTGGTGAGATAAATGATAGTCACCCAAGAGAGACATCGGAGCTAGAGCTTGATATCTCAACACTCCACTACAAGACACTGCTGCCATACACGCGTTCGATACCCGCGGCAAGTTATGGGTGCGTGTATGGTCGTGCATAAATATGAGCAGTGTCGAGTGTGTGTATACTAGCATTTAAACTCGCGTGTGTTTTGTTTTGAAAAATGCATGTAATAGCACGTGTATATACGCGTAAAATCTATTTTTTACACGCAATGATACACGCCCTGTTACACGCGACACAGAGCTTTATAAGAAAAAACTCCATTCCTTTTCAAAATTGAAAACCAGTTTCTTTAAACCATGTCATAGTACATTACAATATATATATACCATCACACAATCCCACTACATGCATTTACAACAATATAATATATTCAAAAATAAATCATGAGATGATTATTAAAAGACAACATATACAATAGAAATGTCATCAATTTAGAATGATACTGTGATGGATTGGTTAGGGTTCGATCTCATCTTCAATAAGATCCATCCTTGCCAAACGATCAACATCAATATCCATTTGATCAATTTGTAAGGCTACGATTAAATTTATTCCACTATCGATATTCTATCCATTGATAATGGTACCGATGCTTCGATCATCCTCATCAACATCACCATCATCCTCAATGGTAGGGTTATCCTCATGATCATGAGAAATGGCACGATCATCCTCATTATCATGATCATCTTCATTGGCATGTTTGACATCATCTTCATTGTGTCTTGCTACATCCTCCATATGCTCTATATCAGTGAATGTATTATACATCACTTTGGAACGTGGTGCACTAGGGATGACGTACCACCATTTACTGTCATGCACCATTGGCATATAGATAACCTACTAAAATACACATAATGCATTAATTAATTAGCATTTCAAAAGTCAAGGGGTATGCGAGCTTACATATATATTTACATGAAACACATTTGTAAAAAAATGCATACCTGCTCACATTGTTGTGGCAATACAAGCCTATCTTTCTTTGTTTGCCAAAACTTTGTAGAGTCCATAGTTTCATAGCCACTTGCATGGCGTTTTATCATTGCATTAGGCCCTTTTTCCACCACGTTCATTTGCCATTTGACATCTAAAACATACACAAAGAAGCGATGAAAGTCAAGCCTAAATATGTCTTGGATTGTGCCACAATAATCATCCATTTTTCCATTGGCTCCCTCAAAGGTACTAATGACACCCCAATCTTGTGTATTCCTCTTTTCATCTATTCTTTGTGTTTGAAAATGCTTGTCTTCACACCATATAGCATTGAACATAGTACACTGAACAAAAATATAAGCAATATCTCTGTAAGCAATGTGAATAAATATTTAAAGCAAATCACTTACAAAGAATGCAAAACATTAGTTCTATGTACCTTTAACATGCATCCTCGTGCATACTCCCATTCTTCCACCGTGATATACAGCCCCTCTTCGCTCTCTGCTCTCTCCATTTCCTCATGCAACCAATCAATATGGATATCATTCGGAAGTGTTGCTAGATGCTTAGGGTACGCCTTACAAGAGCCATGTTGTCTCCAAAAGAGAGCTCTGTTTGCTTGCCTTTTTGTCTTTGCATCTTCATATCTTATAACCCATCTTCTCATCACATCACTATTAAGGATGCAAGTGAAATTGAGATCATCAATCAATGTTCTGTCAATTACTTTACTCTGTCCTTTTCCTTAAGGCACAATAGAGGTCATCCTCAAGTCCTCTTCATTGCTTCACAGTCGCGGCAAAGAGCTATCCACCTGACCAAGAAATTCCGAAATATATACGAGAGACTCTTGTATCAACCAACCCTTGGCCATGCTTCCTTCAGGCCTTGCACTTTGCCTCACAAAGTCTTTTAAGGTCTTCATGAAGCGCTCTAGGAAGAACATCCAACATGCATGCACAGTGCCACATAAAGAAATTTCATCCACTAAATGCACAATGAGATGTAGTTGACTTGTGAGAATGGTTCGTGGAAAAGTCTCCTCTACCAAACAACCCACCTCCACTGCCATAACACGCGCATCATCCAACGTGGCTGGATCAATTGCTTTGGAACTAACATATCTAAAAAATAAATGCATAGTACGTTATACGTAACCTCATGCATGTTCATTTTGCAAGGTATAATGAAGGGTGATTGGACATGGGTTTTACATACCTCACAAGCTCGCCCATCTTATAAATACTTTTTTTCAAACTCTTGTTTGCAGAATGGTCGATGCTAGTAGGTAGTATGAACTGTGCACATAAGAGCACATGTATATATGGTTTAGGGCATTACAAAATTAACTTTCAATGTATAAGACTTGGAAAACACTTATGTCGAGCATCTTGTGCCAATCGTGGGACTTCAACCCATATAATTGCTCAACGCCTCTTTTCTTAGTGGTTGTAAAGGCTCCCTTCAATGATCTCATGCATTCAGTGGGAGTACACAAAGTGGTGATGGCCTGCTTTACCTGCTTCTCCTCCTTCTTTGATATAATCCAGGGTGCAGGCGGAAGATGAACGTGCCCACCCTCCTCTTATGGCCAATCTTGACGTATACGTCCTGTGACCTACAAGTCCTCCCGTATGCTAACATTTTCTCGTTTACCAATAACATGTTCCCAAATACCAGATCCCACATTCTTGAAGATGTGCATGGGATCAAGAAGATGGTTGATCTTAAGATGGGTCCAATATGGTAGCCGGAAAAAAATGGATTACCTACACAAGGGATTGCTCATCTTTAATCCAAGTAGAGACTACACAAAACAAGATTGAAAAACATTACTATACCTGTTCATGCCATCTGGAGGAAGAACATTTGTAGACTCCCAAATACGCTTCCAATCTTTTGCACGAAGTGTTTGTGGAGGAATGTTACTCTTACTAGCAACATATTCAGGATGATCTGACAGTAGAAATCTATGATGATTATCGAATATGGTCTTACATAAACCGTCAGCATACTCATGTACTAACGAAGGGCCACAAATGGACATGCATGTTTACCCGATGTTTTCAAACCTGTTAAAATATAAATAAAAGTTAGAATAATAAAGTCAATAGTTATAATTAATATAGCTAGTAGTATTAGAGTAGGGAGGTAATTAGAATTCTTACCACAACAATCGATGTATCCTAGAAAGTCATGCATTGTCCACATCAACACTGCTTTCAAGTCGAAGTGTCAAGAGGAGGGAGGCATACTAATGTCCACCACTGCAACACCTCTCCATAGTTCCTCCAACTCATCAATCAACGGTTCAAGATAAACATCCATATGCTTGACTTTATGTTTCCATGGAATTAGAAGGGATAACATAAGATGTCCCTTCTTGATCGCCATTGATGGTGGAAGGTTGTAATTCACCAACACAACTGGCCACACGCTGTATGTGTGCTCTTGAAACCAAATGGATTCACTCCATCCATACCTAGGCCAAGTCTCAAGTTTCTGGGCTCTGTTTTAAAGTTGGGCCACTCATCTTCAATATGCTTCCAAGCAGGAGTGTCTGCAGGAATTCTCCACATGCCATCATTCAATTGATGTGAGGAATGCCGTGACATGAGCTCTACTATGAATTTGCACTTGAACATGCGAGGAATTATAGGAAAGTGTCACAAGACTTTACGAGGTACATCAAAACTCTTCACATCTGTTCTATACCTTACTTCACCACAAGCGGGACAATGTCGATCCTCCTTATGCATCCCACGAAAGAGAATGCAATCATTGACACATGCATGTATGCGATCATAATCCAATCCTCCAAGAGATGTCACATAGCGCCTCGCTTTGTCTCTTGAGGTGGGTAGTCTATTCCCCTTTGGAAGCATGTTTGATAATAGCGTGCATCCAATATCATCAATTAGCCCTAAACCCTAAACCCTAAACCCAAAACCACACATTCAAATTCGCAAGTTAGAATGCTTACTTCAATAATGCGTCAAGACTTGCATTGCTCCATCCATAAACTGTTTGTATATTGAGTAGTTCAAGTGAAGCACGTAAAATAAAGAATGTGCACCCTTCAAAAACTGGTGTCGATGAAGCATTGTAAAGATGCTCTTGTTCCATATCATTGTCGTCCATACCTTTGGGATCATCCCTAAAAAGATACCGCACCATATCATCAAACACTTCCTCTTCCACAACTTCGTGGGGTGCAGGACTATTGTCATCCCTTTCCCACTCATCTCTGACAATAGATCCCGGAGCTCCAACATCATCTCGTCGACGCTTTGCGTGCTCTCGCCGTGCATAGGGCACCATGTTAGGGTGTGGTACTGCATCCTGCTTCAATCAGAGTATATATATTACAACTCCATTAATTTAGACACCATGAGTCATTTGAATACTATATATCAATTTACATCTACTCACCTCTAATCCTGTTTGATTCCATTCTCCATACATGGAGATGTGATTCAAGGTAATTCAACGCGCTCGTACAATGCATCCTTGACATCGATTACACATACACTTGATCCTTTGTCCCAACCACACATCACGATCATGATGACGCATTGTCTCATCCTCACCAGAACTACTTGAGGAGGTTGATGGCATCCTATGTACAAAAGAGCAAACACATAATCAGGATCAGTTCTTAATGAAAGCAAAAAAGTCTCTGTGTCGCGTGTATTAGCTCGTGTACACGGTGTGAATCGTCTGTACTGTGCAAATACGCATGTAACGGCACGTCTAGCTATCAAAAATCGTGTGTATCCATGCGACTTTTATTACTACACGCGCTTCTATACGTGCTCCTACATGCAGTTATCTGTCTATACCTAACCTGCAACCCGCCGCCTACTTCAAAATCCATTTTCAAACTTCATCACTTTCCTTCGTCACTGCCAATTGTGCCTCTTCCAAGCGCCTTCCACTCGCCTGGCCTACCCAAAGCAAAGTGCAAGGAGCATACATGGGTGTAGAGAGAAGATAGGGGTGAAGGAAGCCAGCCAAAAAAGAAGACAAAGACTCACTTTTCGAGAGGTCAGTCTACTTGTCCTTTGTTTATGCGATTGTTTTGTCTCCTTTCCTTTTGGTTGTGATTGCATGCAGCTGTGGAGAATGATATTGACAGTCGGGTGTTTTTTAAAGGTAGATTTGTTGGTGGTCGATCGCTTTCAAAAAAGTTTTTGTAGAAGCACATGAAGAAGTGCATGTATTGCTACGTGTAGTCTGTTTGCACGGTTTGTTCACGCGACTATACACGCGATCCTGGACAGGTTTTTACACGCGACCATCTGTTCGTGTCTTCCTTGTCCAGCTTGCATGTTTGCTCATCTAAAACATAAAGATTGTCGATTGTGTTTGTCCTTCTTGCATGTTTGCTCATCCAAAACATAAAGATTGTCGACTGTGTTTGTCATGCTTGCGAGTCTAGTTTGTCGAGCTTGCATGTTTGTTCATCCAAAGCATTTTGTTACTACCTACCTATGGGCATTAATCATGTAGGATGATGCATCAGTTTAGGTTCTTCATGGATCCAGGTTCTTTGATTTTTGCAGATTCTTTATGGATCCAGGTTCTTCATCCGATCCATTTGCATATACCACTTGGATGATGGAGATGCTGAGTCATTTTGGGCACCATCCTGGTCCCTTTGAGCTTACAGAGTACATGCAAGCCCATCCCCCTCCTAGATTCCCTAGGCATGCGACCCCGCCCCTGAGTATTCATGTCACTCCACTACCATCTATGCCTGCGAGTCCGACGAGACGGCATGCAGATTCTCCTCTTCCACATCCACCGAGGAGACATACCCCGTCCCAGACACACTCACGCACACCCTCCTATAGGTACCATCACGTCAAGGCTCACAGCCACCATCATGTGCTCCCTCACAGCCACAATCACGTACACAGTCCCCCAGTCATGACTACTCCTGCAATACAGAGGAGAGCAAACGTTGTAGTAGGAAGAGTGGGAGTGGAGGATGTGGCGGGTGCTTTGGTGGGGGAGGTAGTAGGGCTCGCGGTGAGAGAGGAGATAGAGGGAGGTGTGTTAGAGGAGACAATGAGGATGAGGAGGAGGTGAGAGAGGTGGAGGGAGTGATTTACTATGATGTTACGGATAGGGGCAGGGTAGTCATAGATGCGAGGGGGAAAGAGGTAATGGAGTACATGCGGGGGGTAGTTTCAAACTTGTACAGAAATTGTTTTATAAAATTTAAAGATCAAAATAGCCGATTAGTTGGGGAGGTCCTAGATGCTGTATATAGTCGGTACCCCAATCCCCCATAAGCAACATTCTCGAATGTATGGGGAAGGACACGAATAAGGGAGATCTTAAGTAATAAAAGATCTCACCTTAAGAAACTCGCGTACGATGATGGGCTGAATGTAACTGCGGGTGGCTATTTTACCGAGAAACCTACCACTGCGCACAAACGTGAGTGAAAGGAGGCAAAGAAACGAGTAGAGGGTGGCGTGAAGAGCAGGCAGCATGTGAAGGCACGATGGATCTAGATGGAGACCATTGGATCTTCGCATTTTGGATCTGGCGGCGTCGAGTCATGAAATTGTGTTGATTATGTTACAACGACGGGTTATGGGGAGGAGGCCCACAGCCCACGAGACTGGGTATGCTTGCTAGCATAGTAGACGTGACACATGGGCCCTCTTTAGAACTGAGGGACGTATTACGGATGCGCAATTTGATGCGGCCATGAGACCATACGGTCGACAGGTACTTGAAAACTCTAAACGAATGATTATGGTTTATTGAATTACATATATATATATTCTTATATACGATATATTACTTAAACAGGCACAAGCTACTGCTGCACCTATTGATGCTCCTTCCACTGATGATCCACCCACGGCCCCTGCTCCTGCTGGACGTGAGCACTACTCATCGGACATGTATACCTATGTGAGCTCATCTGATCATGGAGGGAGCAGCAGGTCTTCATCTGGGTCTAATTAGTACTCATACTTATTGAGGATGTGGTTGTATATAAATTTTTGTAACTGAAGCCATGGGCTTTTTTAGACCGCCCAATTTGATTTTGTATATATTTGTTTATAATTGAAGCCATGGGCTACTTCGACATATGGACTCCTTGTATATATGTGTACACATAAAATTTTGATAGTAATATTGAATCGTGAATTGATAGTATTGCATTCATGTCTGTCTTGAATCATGTATTGATAATATATGCATTCATGTTGTTCTTGAATCGATAATGACAATGCACTAAATCTTCCTCGTGGATGGTGCAATGCACCCAAAAAAAATCGAGAGAGTGGTGCTTGAATGCTGGAACAGCATCCAAGTACCAAATAGCACTCTCTGGATTTTTTTTTTCCTCTCTGTTCGCACGTATCGAGGCGTCAACACTGTTAAAGTCGCGTGTATACATGTGGATAGTCTGTCAAATGCACGTGTACAGGTGTAGCTAAACTATAAGAACACATGTACCAGCCCGTGTATCAGTGCGTCTGACTATGTGTATACACGCACATTTACACGTATGTCTCTGGCTGCAATGATACACGTGCCTATACACGAGCCCGATACTTTCTTTCCACAAGTCATTTTGCGCGGCCAAGAGCATGGGTATGAGCCCGATCCTTTGTAGTACTCCCCCTCAAGATCAAATCCATCTCAAGTAACCAAGCAAGCTCCTAAGGCTGCAAAGCTTCTCGGTACCCAAGTCCTTCGTAAAAATATCAGCCACCTACTCCTCAATGCTAACACATGCAAGATCAATCTCACCTGTTACAACCTTTTCATTTTCCCTCACAAAGTGATAATACACCTCAATGTGCTTTGTTCTAGCATGATAAGCTAGGTTATTAGCAAGCATGATGCTGCTAATGTTGTCACAATAAATGACAACTGCTTCGTGAACTGACTGTCCCATATCTACAAGTAGCTTCTGTAACCAAGCTACCTCACATGCAGCCATAGCTGCACCCCTGTACTCAGTCTCTGTGCTCGACAAGGCAACTCTCGGCTACTTCTTGCTACTCCAACTAATGGCAGCACTCCCAATGGAAAACAAAAAACTACTAGTAGATCTCCTATCTGAGACATTACCAGTCTAGTCAGCATCTGTGTAGCCATGTACTTGTAATGCCAAGAAGTAACGCAGCTCTTCCAAATCCTTCATCTCAAATTTTTGCTTCAAAAGTAGCTTCACTTCATTAATGTCTGTATCACTATCACCTGTAATAATCAAGTCATCAACATAGATGACTACAAGCACAATCCCCCCGTCTATCCTTTTCACATAAAGTGATGGAAATATGAAATCCAATAGTGACAAGATATTGCCCTATCTTGTTCGACCAAACATGCCCTGGGTGCCTGTTTTAAGCCATACAAGGCTTTGTGCAACCTACATACAAAATCGAGTGTGCATCATCCTCATAACCTTCTAGTTGCATCATATACACCTCTTCTTTCAAATCACCATGCAAGAAAGCATTCTTCACATCCATCTAATGCGAAGACCATCCTTTTGCAGTAGCCATATCAATTCATTGCTCTCATGGTTGCCATCCTTGCAACTGGGCTGAAGGTTTCCCCATAATAAATTCCATATGTCTGTGAAAATCCCTTGGCAACCAATCTTGCCTTGTACTTCTCACAGACCCATCAACATTGTGCTGTACTTTGTCAACCCACTTGTAGCCAATAGCCTTCTTATCATGAGGCAAAGGCATCAAATCCCAAGTGTGGTTTGCATCCAAGGCATCCATCTCTTCATCCATAGGTGCTTCCCTATTATTATACCCTGCTGCATCCTCAAAGCATGTGGACTCTAGTTGCTCTAGAACCTTGACCATATAAGCATAATCATGTGCAATATACCCATCATATCTCAGCCTATCAACTAGATACTTAACACGTGTGGACCTGCATACAATTGGATTACTTGCAAGAGTATTTAAAGCATGTCTAATTTTTCTTGCACTAGGTGTAACAACAGAAGGAATCCCAAGCTCCTCATCAAGGCTCATTGCAGAGCCACTTGACTCTCTATCAACATGAGAACTACTAGCTGAAACATCAAACACTGGAGCATGGTCCACCTTTTCTTTTCCCTTGCGTGATACCTTCACAACAGCATGAGGACCACCATGTGACGATTCACTAGATCTCAATCTCCTTGTCCATGCATTAGAACCACCAGTAGAGGACTCTCCAGGTCCACACAAGGCTTGAGATTGTTGCTCTACATTTACTACAGCATTCCCAAGTTCTTTTGGGGCTACCACCATTATTGTGTTAGACCGTGGGGCTTTAAGCTGCCATACCCATGTCTTTCGTTGGGGCGGTTGTGGGTTGTGGCTTTGCGGACTGGAAATCTTCATCTTAGGGACCCAAATATAAGGATTGCCTTCATAATAACCTTGGGACCTAAGTATATGGCATGGAATCCACCTATCATCACGACAGGGTGACCTTCATGGTATCCATAGTTATTGGGTTCTTTGTTTGTTACGGCAAGGTTTGGGGAGTTAGGGTTTAGCATGTTGATGATGAGGTTGTTTGGGGAGCCAAACCTTTACTTCATGGATCTTGCCTTCCTTTGGGGGCAATAAGTCCTTGTGGACCCATCGTTGCATGGGTTGGATAGGGGGAGAAGGTATCTTAGCTAGTGTAAGGTTCACTGCCTTCAAAGGAGAGGCTGGTGTCGGCAGTGAGCTAACAACCACCTCCATCATGGTGGTACTAGGCTGAACCTTGGTATCCTTGCTGCAGAGTGATACCATCGTGATTCCATTGGGAAGGTACAGGGCCGAAGTGTATTCTATCCAATTGATGTGACATGACGTTACCGCTATCTACGGTCTTCCTAGGATCACATGCTCTTGCAGTGTGCCTATGGGAGTCACAAATGGTAGTAGATGGTTAGCAACTAGGGTGGTATGCCTATTGATCCTACCACACTTATACTTTGCCCATTTACTGCAATCATCTGAGAGGATGTAGGAGCGAGAGGTACTTGGAAGCGTTTAATGAATGTCTCAAATGAGAGCAAGTTATGACTTGCCCCGGTATCGATCATGACTTTAGCTTGGGCCTTCGGACCTTGTACTTGAAAACCTACTGTTATCCTCACAAGGGGGATGATTGTGGGTTATTCATCATCTACGATGATAAGAGTATCCATGTTAATGTTATTGGCGGTCATGTCTCGTGCATTTTTGTTTTTGGCATCGTTCTCTCGCTCTTCCTCCTGCTTTTGGAGCTTGAGCTCCTTCTCTTGTTTCTTTTTACGGTGAAGTAGAGCTAAGATATTCATGGTTAAGAGTCCATAATACCCTTTGGGATTGATATCATTTATGTATTCCACCATCTCAACACCATCAAGTGTCTCAATGCAGACTGTCCCCTGAGGGGTGATTTTGGATAGACGGTAGGGTCCTAGGCCGCGATACTTCATTTTTCTCTTGGTGTTGCGTACACTGAAGAGAAAGGCTAGATCTCCTTCATTAAGGTCTTTGGATTTAATATTGTTGTCAAACCACTATTTGCAGCGTAGCTTTTCAACCCCCTCGGCCCGTTTCGTGCGATTCCGGCTCATCGAAGACATGGAAGGACATATTGTCTTCCATGCCTATCTTGGGTACTCCAAGATCTTCGTCAAATACTCTACCCATGAAGTTAGGTTGGGAATCGAGTTCTTCTTCTTGATCCTAGTCTATCTATTAGTGGGGGTACGACATTGAGGAGGTCTTGTTCCTTCTTTTATTCCTCTACCCGTGGCGGTATTTGTATTAGCTTTGGGGGAAGGAAGGGGTGAACTATTAGGGGGTGAACTATGTCTGGTCCCCTGTTGTCACGTAACCGTCGATCAAAATTTTCTTGGCATTCACGTACGAGGTCTTGAGCATAGATCATCCTCTGTTTCTCAACGACGAGGGGGTCAGGGTACTTGCCAAATCCCTTAGGTGTGGATGGTCTAGGTGCCCTCTTAGACCTCTGTCGAGTCTCGTGTGGGGTTAGCATATAAATGGGGTCTCCTATCAAGGACTTACCACTTGATGCATGTGACTCATACGGTCGTGGTATCCTTGTCAGATCCTTCTTGGATCACAACCTTGTTTTTCCCTTTACCCACCCTAACCGCATTCTTTTTGCTATTTGAGGTCTAAGGGTCGATATGGTGGTGTTTAGCTTTGGGGTCTTAAGCTTTCAAGGATTCGGCCTGATCTTGTCTTGTCTTGGCTTGTAGCCGGGTCAGCATATTAAGCAAATACAACTTGCCCTCTTTAGATGCTCAACAAGTTGAGACTCGTGATTACGAGAGGCGAAAGTGTTGTAGGTCTCTTCAAGGGAGGGTCCTTGAATAAGTGATCCACTCCACACCTAGTGCATGAGGCGGTTAGTGGTGTGGGGTTATCTTGGGCCGGTGGGAGGTGTATGTTTGGATAGTCTAATATCCTATGTGGTCATGTACAGTGGTAACATAAAGAGAAGATAGGTGGTGGTAGCGGTGAATTAAAGGGGTTGAACATGCCTCTCAGTTGCTAGGTAATTCTCCACCCCTAAGTTGGTTCCATGGAAATCCCAGGGTATTGAGTACCCTAATAGTGCATACTGTCCTCATAGTGAACTACTGGTGGGTATCACTAGCTTTGACATAGTCCAGCCACTCAAAATCCAACTTGACCTTGATTATTCCTAAAGCTGGGTCTACTAGTCGAATCATGTTGATAGAGGTGGTGGTAGCATTAGACATTTCTTCCTCTATTGCCAATCTCTGTGTACCCTAGGCTACTTCCTACCTTCGTGTACGGATGGATGGTGTTTAAGGAAGCAGTTCTTTTGTTGGTAGCTGACCCATCTACAAATAAACCTCCACTTATAGGGCGGGCTTTGCATTTGGTCATGTCTACCTTTATGACTTCCTCTCCCTACCTTATACAAATGCAGTTGGTGGACCAGTCATGGACTAGTGGGGAGAGTCGCATGAATAGGCATTCTAAGATGATGTTGAAGGAGTCTGCTTTCTTCTAGAATTCCATAAGAATGCATGAATGCCTAAAGGACATGCAAAAGGTGGTAATGCATATATATTTCACTGTGCCACTTTGCAGTCGCCCCATCTGCTAGCTTGACTAGGAGGTTTGTCGATTGGTACTCTAGCTTTGCCTAGGCTTCCCAACATCACTGAAAAATAAGGCTTACTCCTGACCCTCCATCTAATATGGCCGTAGCTTTGTGGTTATGGTAGGAGACATGTACCAGAGCATTAGGATCATCACCCTTGAAGTAGTGATCTAACATGTTGAATGGTAACTTAGGAAGGGGTTTCCCTTCCGACTGGGTACCATCCTTGTGAAAAGATGGGGTTGGCTCTAGAGATTTCTTGGCCCGAACCTAGCCTTTTGGTGCAGGAAGCCACTCGTTTATCCAGTCAGATCTATCCATAGGGTTGGACATCCTATGGGCATCTTTACCTCAGTGAACAAGAAGGTGATAAGACCTGTTATGTCCTTGGGTCCTTCTACTCGGCCCATTTCATGCGATTCTGGCTCATCTTGACCTAGTCTATCTGAGGCTCTATGTTTACCTATGATGTCACCCGGTTGTGGAGACTTGGCTCCACTCTTGGAGGTTCTAGTGCGGATACGACATCGCAGAGGTCTTGTTCCTCCTCTTATTCCTCTACCCGTGGTAGTATCTATATTGGCTTTGGGGGAGAGAAGGGGTTAACCATTAGGAGGTGAACTATGTCTACTCCCTTGTTGTCACGTAACCGTCGCTCAAACTTTTCTTGGCATTCGCATAGGAGGTCTTGAGCATAGATCATCCTATGTTTCTCAATGAGGGGGTCAGGGTACTCACCAAATCCCTTAGGTGTGGATGGTCTAGGTGCCCTCTCAGCCCTCTATTGAGTCTCATGTGGGGTTAGGATATCAATGGGGTCTCCTGCCGAGGACTTACTGCTTGATGCGTGTGACTCATACGGTCGCAGTATCCTCATCGGATCCTTCTTGGATCGCAACCTTGTTTTTCCCTTTACCCACCCTTGCCGCATTCTTTTTACTATTTGAGGTCTAAGGGTTGGTATGGTTGTGTTTATCCTTAGGGTTTTGAGCTTTCAAAGATTCAGCCTGATCTTGTCTTTTCTTAGCCTGTAGCCGGGTCAACATATTAAGTGGAACACTTACAACTTGCCCTCTTTAGATGCTCAACAAGTTGAGACTCGTGATTACGGGAGGCAGAAGTGTTGTAGGTCTCTTCAATGGAGAGTCCTTGAATAAGTGATCCACTCCACACCCAGTGCATGAGGTGGTTGGTGGTGTGGGATTATCTTGGGCCGGTGGGAGTGTATGTTTGGATAGCTTGATACCCTGTGTGGTCATGTGCAATGGTAACATTGCATTTGGAGGGGGGTTGTCTCTATGGACATTCGGACTCCCTGTGGGGGCCTTCGCATGTCTAGCAAGTGAGTGGGGGTCTCCTGGTTGTGCTATTTATATCTCTTTCTCTAGGCTGGAATGTAGTTTTCTGGAACACTAAAACTGGTGCTCCCTCCCACATGATATAGCAGAGCAGTATCATTGGCTCCTCTTCTGGGTCTTCAGCATATTCCGTTGCTGAAGTGTTTGGGCTAGCAGCCACTTCACATTCTTGTGAATCCTCTATTATGACTTGGTGAGCTGGGGGTCACCCTTGGCAATGGAGGTTGCGAAGGAAAGATAAGTGGTGGTAGGGGTGAATTTAAGGGGCTAAACATGCCTCTCATACAAGGGATCGGGCTCATACCCGCACTGCTAGCTACAAAAAATGACTTATGAAAAAAAAGTAGCGGGCCTATGTATCAGTGCGTGTATAATCGTGGCCACAAACATGCGTGTAAAAGCGTGTGTATGATGCTTGTCAGATGCAATGATACACGAGCTTATACATGTGTTTTACTAGTTTTGTTGCGTCAATACACACATGTTTAATAGATTTTCCGTGCATATACACACGATTTTGACAGACTTTACATGCAGATACATGCAAACAGAGAGCAAAAATAAAAAATCCAGAGAGTGCTATTTGGTGCCTGAATGCTATTCCAGCATTCCAGCACCCAATAGCACTCTCTAGATTTTTTTTTTGGTGTATTGCACCATCCATGGAGAACATTTTTTGCATTGTCAATACACGATTCAAGAACGACATGAATGCAGACATTATCAATACATGATTCAAGACAAACATGAATGCAATACTATCAAAATTTTATGTGTGGTGAAATAAGCCCATGGCTTTCATTATGCAAAAACATATATACAAGGGAGTCCATATGTCAAAGTAGCCCATGGCTTCAATTATAAACAAATATATACAAAAGCAAATTAGTTTGTCTAAAAAAGCCAATGGCTTCAGTAACAAAAATATATATATAACCACATCCTCAATACGGATGTGATACTATAAGTCTGAGTACTACTCAGACTCAGATGATGACGAGCTGCTCCCTCCAAGATCAGATGAGCTCACATCGGTATACATGTCCAATGAGTAGTGCTCACCTTGTCGTTCACGTCTAGCAAGAGCAAGAGTAGGAGCAGCGGCAACGGCAGCGGCAGCAGGTGGATCATCAGCGGTAGGAGCATCAGCAGATGTAGCAATAGCTTGTTCCTGTTCAAGTAATATATCATATATAAGTATATATATGTGTAATTTAAAATTTAATAAACCAAAATCATTTGTTTAGAGTTTTCAAGTACCTATTGACTGTAAGGTCTCATGGCCATCTCAAACTGTGCGTCCGTAATATGTCCCTTAGTTCTGAAGAGGGCCCACATGTCACGTTTGCTATGCTGACGAGCATACGCAGTCTCATGGGCTGTGGGCTTCCTTCCCATAACCCGTTGCTCTAACATAAACCACACAATTTATAAGATTAAAACAATCATAGAATCAATGAATTACGTAAAAAATCAAATAAGGTGGCAAGATACTTATGAGCTCTGCCTCCCACAACTCGACGCCTCCAGATCTGAAATGCAAAGATCCAATGGTCTCCATCTAGATCCGTCATGCCTCCACATGCTGCTTGCTCTTCACACCACCCTCTACTCATTTCTTTGCCTCCTTCCACTCGCGTTTGTGGGCAGTGGCAGATTTCTCGATAGGATAGCCACCCGCAGCTTGATTTAGCTGATCATCATACGCGAGTTTCTTAAAGTGAGATCTTTTATTACTTAAGATCTCCCTTATTTGCGTCCTTCCCTGTACATCCGAGAATGTCACATGTGGGGGATTGGGGTACCGACTATGTATAACATCTATCACCTCCCCAACTAATCGGCTATTTTAATCTTTAAATTTAATAAAACAATTTCTATACAAGTTTGATACTACCCTACGCATGTAATCCATTACCTCTTTCCCCCTCGCATCCATCACTATCCCGCCTCTATCTGTCACATCATAGTATATCTCTCCCCCTACCTCTCTCACCTCCTCCTCATCCTCATTGTCTCCTCTAACTCCTCTCTCACCGCGTGCCCTACCACTTTCCCCACCAAAGCACCCGCCGCATCCTCTACTCCCACTCTCCCTACTGCGGCATCTGCTTTGCTCTGTACTACGGGTGGAGTCACGACTGGGGGATTGTGTATGTGATTGTGGACATGACACTGAGCATGGCGGTGGCTATGAGGAAGTACGTGATGGTGGCTGTGAGACCTGACATGACAGTGCCTAGGAGGGGGTCCATGAGTGTGTCTGGGAAGGGTATGTCTCCTCGATGGGCATGGGAGAGGAGAATCCTGCCATCTTGCCAAACTTGCACGCACAGAAGGTAGTGTCCAGAGTGACATGGGCACTCGAGAGTGGGGTGACTATACCAGGGAATCTAGAAGGGGGATGGGCATAAATATACTCTATAAGCTCAACTGGGCCAGGGTGGTGCCCAAAACGAGCTAGCATCTCCATCATCCAAGTGCCGTATGCAAATGGATCGGATGAAGAACCTGGATCCATGAAGAATTTGCAAAAAGAAGCTAGAGAGTATATGTACAAGATGCATACATGCATAGCATATACATATGTATCATGCACATGCATATGCATTCTCCTCTTCCCTTCCATTTTCCTTCTCTTCCCCTCATCATACATACATGCATATTGTGAAAATGAAAATGTAAATGCATATGCATCTTCCTCTTCCCTTTCCCTTTCTCTTTACCTTCCCTTCCTTTCCCTTTCTCTTCCCTTTCTTCCTCTTCCTCTTCCTCTTTCCTTTCCTTCTTCCCTCTTTCCCTTCCCTTTCTCTTACGTTCCCTTCCCTCTCCCTTCTTGTCTCTTTCCCTTCCATTATCTCCTCCACTTCCTCTTTCTATTCCCCTCTCTCCCTCTAGAACCCTTATACAACCACATGATCATGCATAGAAATATGTAATTATGATAAGCAAAAAACAAAAAAGTGTGTATACACTCGTGCACAGTTGCGTGTAAAACCCGTCAACGAAAACGTGTAAAACCCCATCCAAAATCACGTGTATATTCACGTGAAATTACTATGCAAGAAGGGTAGACGTAGGCATACACGCAATCCTACACATGAATCTTTGAAAATGGTTCGCAAAAAAGGCCGCCTATCGACCCACATCCATAAAAACAAACCCCAAAGTGTCCTTTTCATTCACAGTGTTCAGAAAAGTATAGAGACAGTTGCACAAAGACAAGAGAAGGAAAGAGAAGAAAGGACAGAGACACTTACATAAAGAAAAGGAACATTTGCATAAAGAAAAGGAAGGGAAGAGACATGACAAAGTGACTCACCTCTTGATAAGTGAGTCTCCCGATGAAGAAGATGAAAGTGATGAAAGTAATAGGGTTTTGGAGTAGGCGGCGGCTTTTGTTTAAAGTATGACACAGACTGCCGCGTGTAGGATTGCGTGTATCATCGCGTGTATGGTTACCTTGCAGTGCAAATACATGCATTTTCACACAGGGTAGAGACATATATACACACGTTTTTACACAAAGTAGATGCCGTTACATGTGTTCTCACACAGTGTAGACGCGGGTATACATGCGATACAGAGACTTTTTATACTTTGATTAAAAACTGATTATGATTATGTGTTTGCTCTTTTGTACACAAGATGTCATCAACCTCCTCAAGCAGTTCTAGTGAAGATGAGACAATGCATCACCACCATAACATGGTGCCCTACGCTCAACATGAGCATGCAAAGCGTCGATGAGATGATGTTGGAGCTTTGGAATCTATTGTCAGAGATGAGTGGGAAAGGGATGACAATAGCCCTGCACCCCACGAAGTTGTGGAAGAGGAAGTGTTTGATGACATGTGTTGCGATGGTGGACATTAGTAGGCCTCCCTCCTCTTAACACTTCAACCTGAAAGTAGTGTTGATGTGGACAATGCATGACTTTCCAGGATACAACAATTATTCTGGTAAGAATTCTAATTACCTCCCTACTCTAATACTATTGGTTATATTAATTATAACAATTGACTTTCTTATTCTAACTTTATTTATATTTCAACAGGTTGGATGATGCGCGTGCTATGGCAGTGGAGGTGGTTTGTTTGGTAGAGGAAACTTTAATGCGAACCATTCTCAAGAGCCAATTACATCTCATTGTGCATTTGGTGGACGAAATTACTTTATGCGGCACTGTGCATGCACATTGGATATTCTTCCTAGAGCGCTTCTTACCATAGAAAATAATGTCAGAATCAGGGCTCAAATCGTCAGAGAAGAATGAGAAAACAGGCACTCAAAAAAAATAAAAAAAACAGTCCTGCTCTGAGTTCTTCGGGTGAGATCTATGCGTCAATCTCGCGAGATCCACACGTGGATCTCTGTTGTTCCACACATGGATCTGTCAAGATCTACGTGGGGAACTATCCAGATTTGTGCAGGGAACTGGGGACTCTATCTGAGATTTCTGTTGATGCAAGAGATCTACTGACTCCCAGATCCGCGTGACGTGGATCTTGCAACAGTCGAAGAAAATAATAAATTTAATTTAATGTGTCTGACATGTGTCAGACATATCCATGCATGGATTTTCAAATTTTTTTGGGCGGGAGTTTCGGAGATCCGTATGGAGATCTTCTTAGATCTGTGTGTGGATGTTCTGATATGCACATGTGGATCTCTGTCTGGGATCTGTGCGGGGATATTGCAATATCCACACGTGGACTTGGGCAATTCTACGTGGGGATCAACTAGTTTCTGACAGAAAGTTTCCGATTGTTTTTTCGTTCGTCGTCGATGTGATTTCATCCATTTTGGGGGTGTCTTTGGTGTTTTTCCCGATCTATTATATGTTGGGAGTTTAGGGGGAGAATTAACTTACATATGCATAACTAAAAAACAAGTAAAAACATGAAAAAAATAGGTGAACCAAATTTTTAGCAAATTCTATCTGTCTCTACCCCTACTTTCTGTCGAAGAAAATTAAGGTTTTATGAGTTTTTCGTGATGTTTCTTTTCACTAGTGGCTTAGCAACTACACTACCCTCGTCTACATCCGATCTAAGCTAATTCCGTTTCGAACAATCTCATAAAAAATCTAAAAAGCTAATCCAACCTCTTTCTTTCTCTCTCTCGCTAACTCTCTCTCTCTCTATCTCAACTACTAGCTCCTTTCGGAGCTAGGCAATGGGTTTCTCGTAGGAGGAAGAACAAGAAAGAGAAAAAAGCATCCACTCCCTGACAGTGGTGCCAAAAATGTTATGCGATGGAGGTGCAATGCCGTGGAGGTGCTCAAGGCCTCCGACCGCTTGCCATAGAGTGGCGCGCGCCTCTGTTGTGCTCCTATCCATGGGTGTCACTACCCCGTGGCCTCTGGAATCTCTCTAGCTCACCGCTCCACAAGATGGGAAAGGGAAGAGGAGGGGAGGAAGGGATGAGAAGGTATGTAGGAGCGTGGTGAAGGGGGAGGGGGAATGCGTGCATAGGAATGGCAAGTAGACAATAATGGAAACCAGCAACCAACAACCAAATCACAACACAAGGGAATTGGAGGGAAATGGGGAGCTTGTATTCCTTGCAATAGAGAATGAAGACCAAAGTCAAAAGACTTGGCTTTTGTACAAGACCTTTTCCAAAGGGATGGTCAAACCCTAACTTTCTACTACTAGACCTAATTCTCTAGTTTGGTCAAAATAGACCCAAACTGAGATCTATCTAGCTTAGCCTCTTCCTAGTAGTATTGGGAACATGATTACAAGGCTCTCTACTTCCCTCATGTCATTTCAATTGAATGGACTTCCGCTATAAATCACAAAAGAATAGTACAAAAATGTAGGTGGAACCCACTAGCCTTGTTAACCTTCACAAAATGGTTAACAAATTTTCACTAAGCTTGTTGGTTTAAGACAATGCTCTTCACTAGTGGTGCGTACCGACGTGGGAACGGTGGGGGAAAAGAATGTGGGACTACACTTCCACTCAAAATCAAGACGGCATCATAGCATATAGTCTTGAACTAGAGAATCCAATAAGGGTGAATGATTTACAAATAAAATTTGATTATATAAATAAGGTAGGACTATTTCTTCCACCCTAAGTGAATGTCACCATAACATAAGGGACTTTAAAAGGAGCATCCAACTAAGCCAATATTGTACAAATGAGAAATGACTATATTAATGGAGTCACATATGAATGTCACCCCAAGTGAATGTCACCATAACATAAGGGACTTTAAAAGGAGCATCCAACTAAGCCAATATTGTACAAATGAGAAATGAGTATACTAATGGAGTCACATATGAATGATCAATGTGAATATTATTTAGATTCAAATACTTGTATTTTGAAGTATGGTAAAAATTAAGGGAACATGTTTACGAAAGTACAAGTCATTGAGTGAATATGATAATATATAAAAAGAAATAAGCAATGGTATATATGTAGTAATAGGAAACAATATACTCGACGACATGATTCACAGTGTATAGGATGGTATATATGGTAGCTCACTGTCTAGCATAAAAACTTTTTGTCTATGTGTTAATTTTTTAAGGCATAATGGGACCAAGGATGTCCCATTCTATGCCAATAATTTATAGTTATATAATTAATGATTTGTGCCATGGAATTGTTGCAATATATTACTTAATTTTTTCATTAATACAAAAAAGATGGCTCAACTATTAGAAACAAAATTACAAATAGAACATGTTAAAAGAGCTTAAATAGAACATGTGCTTATGTGAATATGTAAGTGTGTATGCTTAAGTATGTCTTATATGTGTACTTACGTGTGCTTATGTGTACACTTAAGTGTATACTTATGTGTATGCATAAGTGTATACATAAGCTTATGCATGCATGCTTATGTAATGCACACACTTGTACACACATAAGCATATGTATTATGCTTACACACATCATAACCTGCATACACACATTCTATACACACTTATATAAACACATAAGCATATGTATATATTCAAGCTTACACCCTGCTTACACACACCCGAGAAAAGGGTTCCGCCAAGATTCATTTGTTGAGGCTTGCAGTAGGGGGCTTGTGTGCATGGTGTGCAAACGATAAGTCTAACACACTGATATCTATACTTAGGCAACACTTGTAATGATATGGCACATGTTGTAACCCTCTTTTAGATTTTCTATACAATCCTTCACTTTTTTGTGCTCCATGGACTTTGTAGCATGAGGGTTCTCAAAATCTACAAGTGCAAGTAGTGTGTCTTTGTACAATACTAGAATGCATGTAGCAGATTGATGAGGCTGGTGTTTAACCATCTTCCATTTTAACTTCTATATAATACGGTCACTTGTACACTCATGACTTTGTGTCACGACTGTTCTTAACTTCTACAAGTGAAAGTGAAAGTGATGTGTGTTTTTGTAAAATACTAGAATGCATGTAGGTTGATGAGCTTAGTTCCATCGTAATGTAACTTTGGATACTTTTGTTGTAAATGATACTCTGAAGATTTTTGTAAATGAAACTTTGAATACATTTCCAAACGATACTCTAGATTCTTTTGTCAGTGATATTGTAGATAGTTTTTTGAATCTTATGCTCAATGAGTGTGAATTATATCGGGATACTTTTGTGAATTAATTATGGATATGTTGTGAGGAATCAATTATATATATAGTGTGTGAGCCATTGCATCTATACTCTCTAGCATGTGAATGTACAAACGTCGACATGAACAATATTATGGATATGTTGAGTAATCAATTATATATATAGTGTGTGAGCCGTTGCATCTATATTCTCTCTAGCATGCGAATGTACAAACGTTCGACATGAACAATAAATACTCTTATGCAAGAGCACTCTTCCTCCAGGTGTGCTTATTTGAGCTTGTTCTTAACATGGAGGTGGAACTTCCTTTTATGTTGCAGTTGTTCGAGCTTCTTTGTCATTGAAGAATATTCTTTTTAACTCCATTGTTTAGTCATCCTAACAATTGAAGATCAGAGGTTTTATCCTCACCATGAGGAGTTGGGTTCTACCCCCACATCGACAGCTTTAATTTTCTTTTCCATCTAATACAAGCAAGACGTCGTTTCCAAAAAAAAAAAAAAAAAAAATCTTGTGGAGCATTGATATGAAGTGTTGTACATGGCACCAGGCATTGATATGAGATGCTGTCCATGGCCTGGTGCCAATTTACTACAAACCATATGTGATGAGGTGCTGGGCATGAGCATGCTAGTATTACTGAAAGAAAGGTAAGTTGATTCCTTCTTGTTTCCTTACATACATATACCGACTTATTTGTCTGTCATGACATTGACACCCCTGCCATGCCGGTTGCATATATACGCGTGCATTCAGAATAAAGCAGTAGTTAAGCGAGCATGCTTGTCTTTGGGCAGCTCGTTATTACTAGCAGGCAGGAATACGATCGGTAGGTCGCCGTTGCTGCCTTCGTCACCGAGCTTGATGTAGCTCACTCCATCTTCAACGTAACGGGCAAGACCGCTGGAGTATTCGCCAGGAGTGGATAACATGTAGAACGATTGGCAGCGTGTAAATGCCGCGCGATTGCATGGGAACGGGCCAGCGACGTCACTGGCATGTACGACCTTGAACACGGCAGAGGAACAAGTATCATCAGTCCCGTAACAAGGTGTCCTCTCCAAAAACCACTCCGTTTCACTTTCCTGCCTCCATCCCCAGTAATGCACGGGTAAGTCCTTCGTCAACTTGAAATAGTAAACTCGCACGGTGTCGTTCCAAGCAACCGGAGTGCCCAGGGCCGTGGAGTCGTAGGGCTCAGGCAAGAGAGTCACGCGGGAACCGAATTCGTAGGGGGATCCAGTGAGACGTAGGTAGTCGGTGTTGTTGGTCTCGTCATACTCATATGTGATGCCTCCGTCGCCAAACTGGGAGGAAACAGTGTACAGAGTCGCGCCATAGCGGACTGGCCCAAGATAACAGTTGGATCCATAGGAGTAAACGACATCAGAGTCACAAGCAGAGAGCGGCGAGCAAGAGGCCGCATGCAGAAGCGCAAGCAGCGCCGGCAGGGTGGCGAAGAGCAGCGGGATGGACATGATCAGTCTGCAGGAAGGAGCAAAAAACAGGCAAATTAGCGACGCGAAGCAAACAGGAAAGACAATTATAGACGACGCGAAGGAAGCAAAAAACACCTGCGAGAAGCCGCCGAAGCCATGCTGCCAAAGAGCAAGGAAGGAAGGAGAAGGCACGTGGAGGAGGAGCGGGCAGGCGCTTTTTAAGTAGGCGGGGAGGAGATCGGGATCATTGTGGGGATCTTCCGGTGTTCCAAACATGTGATCAAAAACCACGCCATCGTACTCTTTCTGCAGGAGTTTTAAAGCATCCGGCTCTGGCCGCAGAGTCCTTGCCCTGTGTATAAACGACATCTGGTGCATGACCTGGGCAGGTAGATTCCTTGCCATGTGTATAAACGACATCTGGTGCATGACCTGCGCAGGCAGAGTCCTTGCGCTGTGTATAAAGGACAGGGCGGGCAGCTATAGTTTTGAGTTCTCGGCCAGAGTCCTTGCCATGTGTATAAAGGACATCTGGTGCATGACCTGCGCAGGCAGCTATAATTTTGAGTTGAACTCAGAAAACAGAGGTTTAATGTCACTTGAATGGCAAAATTTGAGAATTAAAATAGAATTTTTCACGAATTGCCAGTTTTGGGAGCATGTAGGTTTATGACCTATTATCACAAAAATACAAATTATAAAGTAATTGAATTGCTATTGACATATTTGCAATTTTATAATGCTAAGCTAGATATTAGGTAGTAGGTAGTAGGTAGTGGGTACACTAGTTAATAGGTGAGTTGGCATTCCATAAATTTCACCTAATAACATCTCTTTATAAGTTAGGCTAGAGGGATGAACAATGGCAATTAGAGCATTTAACCAATTTAGAGCCTTCATGTTTGTTGCACAGTCCATAAAGAGATGGGGTACTGATTCTATCTCCTTTTACACATGCAACACATTCCATCTGCTAGACCAATCTTTAAAGCTTTTTCACATGTCCAAACTGCCTTATGCAGGATTAACCACATTAGACAAGAGATTTTGGGGTTTATTAGGGGGGACCAGTAATTCTCAAACATGTAGTCCCATTGACTATACAAGTAGGCTGCCCGTGCTACGCTATGGCATAATATCGATAGAATGATGGTTTAATATGCATATCATTGTCATGTGCATGCTTTCTCGTGTTGCATTTCTACCTTTCGTATAATGATCAGATATGTAGGATTGGATGGAGATAGGTGTACCTGATCAATGGTAGGGTCATCCTCATGATCATGAGAAATGGCCCGCTCATCCTCATTATCATGATCATCTACATTGGCATGTTCGACATCATCTTCATTGTGTCTTGCTACATCCTCCATATGCTCCATATCAGTGAATGTATTATACATCACTTTGGAACGTGGTGCAATAGGGATGACATACCACCATTTACTGTCATGCACCATTGGCAGATAGATAACCTACTCAAATACACATAATGCATTAATTAATTAGCATTTCAAAAGTCAAGGGGTACATGAGCTTAGATATATATGTACATGAAACACATTTGTAAAAAAATGCATACGTGCTCACATTGTTGTGGCAATACGAGCCTATCTTTCTTTGTTTGCCAAAACTTTGTAGAGTCAATAGTTACATAGCCACTTACATGGCGTTTTATCGTTTAGGCCCTTTTTCCACCACGTTCCTTTGCCATTTGACATCCAAAACATACACAAAGAAGCGACGAAAGTCAAGCCTATATATGTCTTGGATTGTGCCACAATAATCATCCATTTTTCCATTGGCTTTCTCAAAGCTACTAATGACACTGCAATCTTGTATATTCCTCTTTCATCTATTCTTTGTGTTCGAAAATGCTTGCCTTCACACCATATAGCATTGAACATAGTGCACTGGACCAAAATATAAGCAATATCTGTGTAAGCAATGTGAATAAATATTAAAAGCAAATCAATTACAAAGAATGCAAAACATTAGTTCTATGTACTTTTAACATGCATCCTCGTGCATACTCCCATTCTTCTGCCGTGATATGCAGCCCCTCGTCGCTCTCTACTCTCTCCATTTCCTCATGCAACCAATCAACATGGATATCATTCGAAAGTGTTGCTAGATGCTTAGGGTACGCCTTACGAGAGCCATGTTGCCTCCAAAAGAGAGCTCTGTCTGCTTGCCTTTTTGTCTTTGCATCCTCATATCTTGTAACCCATCTGCTCATCACATCACTATTAAGGATGCAAGTGAAATTAAGATCATCAATCAATGTTCTGTCAATTACTTTGCTCTGTCCTTTTCCTTGAGGCACAATAGACGTCATCCTCAAGTCCTCTTCATTGCTCCATAGTCGTGGCAAAGAGCTGCCCACCTGACCAAGAAATTCTGAAATATATACAAGAGACTCTTGTATCAACCAACCCTCGGCCATGCTTCCTTCGGTGCTTGCACTTTGCCTCACAAAGTCTTTTAAGGTCTTCATGAAGCGCTCTAGAAAGAACATCCAACGGGCATGCATAGTGCCACATAAAGCAATTTCATCCACTAAATGCACAATGAGATGTAGTTGACTTGTGAGAATGGTTCGTGGAAAAGTCTCCTCTACCAAACAAACCACCTCCACTGCCATAACACGCGCATCATCCAACGTGGCTGGATCAATTGCTTTGGAACTAACATATCTGAAAAATAAATGCATAGTACGTTATACCTCATGCACGTTCATTTTGCAAGGTATAATGAAGGGTGATCTGACATGGGTTTTACATACCTCACAAGCTCGCCCATCTTATAAATACATTTTTTCAAACTCTTGTTTGCACAATGGTCGATGCTAGTAGGTAGTATGAATTGTGCACATAAGAGCACATGTATATTTGGTTTAGGGCATTACAAAATTAAATTTCAATGTACAAGACTTGGAAAACACTTACTTGGAGCATCTTGTGCCAATCGTGGGACTTCAACCCATATAGTTGCTCAACGCCTCTTTTCTTAGTGGTTGCAAAGGCTCCCTTCAATGATCTCATGCATCCAGTGGGAGTACGTAAAGTGGTGATGGCCTGCTTTACCTGCTTCTCCTCCTTCTTTGATATAATCCAGGGTGCAGGCGGAAGACGAACGTGCCCACCCTCCTCTCGTGGCCAAGCTTGACGCATATGTCCTGCGACCCGCAAGTCCTCCCGTATGCTAACATTGTCTCATTTACCAATAACATGTTCCCAAATACCAAATCCCACATTCTTGAAGATGTGCATGGGATCAAGAAGATGGTTGATCTTGAGATGGGTCCAATATGGTAGCCGGAAAAAAATGGAGTACCTACACAAGGGATTGCTCTATGTCATCTTTAATCCAATTAGAGACTACACAAAACAAGATTGAAAACAATGGAGACGTACCTGTTCATGCCATCTGGAGGAAGAACATTTGTAGACTCCCAAATACGCTTCCAATCTTTTGCACGAAGTGTTTGTGGAGGAATGTTACTCTTACTAGCAACATATTTAGGATGATCTGACGGGAGAAATCGATGATGATTATCGAATATGGTCTTACACAAACCATCAGCATACTCATGTACTAACGAAGGGCCACATACAGGACATGCATGTTTACCCGATGTTTTCAAACCTGTTAAAATAAAAATAAAAATTAGAATAATAAAGTCAATAGTTATAATTAATATAGCTAGTAGTATTAGAGTAGGGAGGTAATTAGAATTCTTACCAGAACAATCGCTGTATCCTGGAAAGTCATGCATTGTCCACATCAACACAATCAGGATCAGTTCTTAATGAAAGCAAAAAAGTCTCTGTGTCGTGTGTAATAGCGCATGTACCCTGTGTAAATCGCGTGTAATGACGCGTCTGTACTGTGGAAAAACGCGTGTATAGGCGCGTCTAACTATAAAAAAATCAAGTAGCGTACCTGGGTGCAGAGAGCAGAAAGGGGAGAAAGAAGCCAGCCAAAAAGAAGACAGAGACTCACTTTTCGAGAGGTCAGTGTACTTGTCCTTTGTTTATGCAAATGTATTGCCTCCTTTGCTTCTAGTCGTGCAGCTGTTCCAGCTGATAGTGACAGTGAGGGAGTATTTTAAAGGTACCTCTATTGGTTCTCGGTGACTTTTTGAAAAGTTTTTCGGCAAGAACGCGTGTAGGAGCGCGTGTAGTCTGTTTGCATAGTGACTTCATGTGACTATACACGCGATTCTACACGGGATCTTACACGCGATTGTCTGTTCATCTCTTTCCTTGTTTATGCGGTTGCTACTTTTGGGTTCACCAAGATGCTCTTGTTCGTCTCTTCCTTTGCTACTTTGATACTGTCCGTAAGCATTTGAATCCATCTCCATATCCTCCTCTACCCATGCATCTCATGATGCCATCCACCCCCTCCCATGTTCATACCCTCTCTATTCAACAATTATCTTTATTCCCCTATCCTCTCTATTCCCCTATACTAACTCTTTTCACTAGTAAGAGATCGGTAGGAATAGCACCAGTAAGAGTAAGGAAAGGGAGAGCATCCATCAAGGGTGGAGATTCACTCCATGTTTGCTCATCCACTGCATTTTGTTACTGTTTGCTCATCCACTGCATTTTGTTACTACCTACTTGGCATTAATCATGTAGGAGGATGCATCAGTTTTGTAGCATTTTGTTACTACCTACTTGGCATTAATTATGTAGGAGGATTCATCGCATTGGATCCTTCATATATATACTTTCATTTTTGCAGATTCTTCATGGATCCAGGTTCTTCATCTGATCCATTTGCATATGCCACTTGGATGATGGAGATGATAAATCATTTTGGGCGCCATCCTGGTCCAGTTGAGCTTACAGAGTACATGTATGCTCATCCCCCTCCTAGACTCCCTGGTATGGTCACCCTGCCCCCGAGTATACATGCCACTCCACTGCCGTCTATGCCTGCGAGTCTAGCGAGATGGCATGGAGCTTCTCCTCTTCCACACCCACCAAGGAGACATACCCCATCCCAGACACACTGACGCACACCCTCCCAGGTACCGTCACGTGAGGGCTCACAGCCACCATCACGTGCTCCCTCACAGCCATAGTCATGTACACAATCCCCTAGTCATGACTACTCCCGCAGTACAGATGAGAGCCGATGCCACAATAGGGAGAGTGGGAGTGGAGGATGCGACGGGTGCTTTGGTGGGGGGGGTAGTAGGGAACGCGGTGAGAGAGGAGATAGAGGGAGGCGTGTACGAGGATACAGTGAGGATGAGGAGGAGGTGAGAGAGGTGGAGGGAGTGATTTACTACGATGTTACGGATAGGGGCAGGGTAGTCATGGATGCGAGGGGGAAAGAGGTAATGGAGTATATGCAGGGGGTAGTTTCAAATGCGTACAGAAATTGTTTTATAAAATTTAAAGATCAAAATAGCCGACTAGTTGGGAAGGTCCTAGAGGCTGTACATAGTCGGTACCCCAATGCCCCACGAGCGACATTCTCGGATGTATGGGGAAGGACGCGAATAAGAGAGATCTTAAGTAATAAAGATCTCACCTTAAGAAACTCACGTACGATGATAAGGTCAATGTAGCTGCGGGTGGCTATCCTGCCGAGAAACCTGCCACTGCCCACAAACGCGAGTGCAAGGAGGCAAAGAAACGAGCAGAGGGTGGCGTGAAGAGCAGGCAGCATGTGGAGGCACGACGGATCTGGATGGAGACCATTGGATCGTCGCATTTCGGATCTGGCGGCGTCGAGTCATGGGAGACAGAGTTCGTAAGTAACTTGCCACTTTATTTTCTTGTTTACTTAATTCATTGATTCTATGATTGTTTTAATCTTACAAATTGTGTTTATTATGTTACGACGACGGGTTATGAGGAGGAGGCCCACAGCCCACGAGACTGGGTATGCTCGCTGGCATAGCAGACGTGACATGTGGGCCCTCTTCAGAACCGAGGGACGTATTACGAATGCGCAGTTTGATGCGGCCATGAGACCATACGGTCGACACGTACTTGAAAACTCTAAACGAATGATTTTGGTTTATTGAATTACATATATATATATACTTATATACGATATATTACTTGAACAGGCACAAGCTGCTGCTACACTTGCTGATGCTCCTGCCACTGATGATCCACCCGCCACTGCTGATGTTCCTGCCACTGCTCCTGCTAGACGTGAGCACTACTCATCGGAATATACCGATGTGAGCTCATCTGATCATGGAGGGAGCAGCGGGTCTTCATCATCCTCTGATTAGTACTCAGACTAATTTCGGATGTGGTTGTATATATATTGAAGCCATGGGATTTTTTAGACCGCCCTATTTGACTTTGTATATATTTGTTTCTAATTGAAGCCATGGGCTACTTCGACATATGGACTCCCTTGTACACATAAAATTTTGATAGTAATATTGAATCGTGAATTGATAGTATGTCTTTCTTGAATCGTGTATTGACAATGTATGCATTCATGTTGTTCTTGAATCGATAATGACACTGCACTAAATCTAAATCTTCCTCGTCGATGGTGCAATGCACCCAAAAAAAATTCCAGAGAGTGCTAATGGGTGCTGGAATGCTGGAACAGCATCTAGGTACCCAAAAGCACTCTCTAGATTTTTTTTATTCCTCTCTGTTCACGTGTATAAACGCATCAAAATTGTCAAAGTCACATCTAAACACGCGGATAGTCTGTCAAATGCACGTGTATAGCTGTAGGTAATCTGGTAAAAACGCATGTATTGGCCCGTGTATCCGCGCGGTTGACTGTTTCTATACACACGCATTTACACACGTCTCTGGCCGTAATGATACACGCGCCGGTACATGAGCCCGACACTTTTTTTTCCCAAGTCATTTCGTGCGGCCAGGAGCACGGGTATGAACCCGATCCCTTGTAGTGACTCAATCATAGACAAGCTGTGCAAGGCTACAAGTATGGATGAGTGCCACCAATGAGGTAGGCTGATGAGGGTGAGTGCGGGGAGGAAGAGGATGAGGTGATGGGTGAGGTGGAGAGGAGCCGCAACAATGGTGAGGAGGAGATGTAGAGGGCAAGACGGTGCCACAACAATGGTATGGAGGAGGTTCCACCACAATCGAGGAGATGCCAAAGGAGAAGGTGGTGCCAAAATGAGGGTGGTGGCAGAGAGATGCTGAGGTGAGAGGAGCTGCAACAATGGTGACGAGGAGATGTCGATGGCAAGAAGGTGCCACATCCAAAGTAGGGAGGAGGTACTGCCACAATTAGGGAGATGCCAAAGGAGAAGGTGGTGCCACAACCAAGGTGGTGATAGAGAGATGCCGAAGTGAGATGTCAAGACTGGGGTAGGTAGTGCCGCAAATAGGGTGTGACAGGTACGCCTAAGTGAGACTTCAAGAATGGGGTAGGTGCCACAACGATGTGAGACGTCAAGACTGGGGTAGGTGCCACAACAAGGGTAGATGTTAAGACTAGAATAGGTGCCAAAACAACAAAGGTGACAGAGAGATGCCGAAGTGAGACATCAAGACTAGGGTAGGTGCTACAACAAGGGTAGACGTCAAGACTAGGGTAGGTGCCACAACAAGAGAGGGTTGTTTAGGAGAATGAGAAGGGGAATGAGACGTTAAGACTAGGGTAGATGCCACAACAAGAGCACTATCCCAGAGAGCTGTCGAGGAGAACGAGAACGAGAAGGAACCATAAAAGGTGTGACATGATATGCCAAATGGATGCAAAGCAGGGACTTGAATGGGTGATGCCACGAATGAGAAGGTGTCTATCGCTGTCGTGGATAAAGATGAAGGGGAGGCAGACAAGTGTCGATGTTGAGGATGAAGATGTAGGGAGGTGAGTGGGTGTCATGGTGAAGGTGTCTATCGATGTCAAGGATGAAGATGGAGGAGTGGATGGGTGTCAAGGTGAAGGTGTCTGTCAACGTCGAGGATGAAGATGGAGTGGATGAGTGTAGGGGTGAAGGTGTCTGTCGATGTCAAGGAGGAAGATAGAGGACTAGATGGCTATCAGGATGAGTGTGTCTGTCGATGCTGAGGATGAAGATGGAGGAGTGGACAGTTGTCGGGGTGAGGGTGTCTATCAATGCTGAGGATGAAGATGGAGGAGTGGACGGCTATCAGGGTGAGGGTGTTTATCGATGTCGAAGATGAAGATGGAGTGGATGGGTGTGAGAGCCACGTGATGTCATAAGAGAGGATGTCGAGGAAAGTGAGGGTGAGCCAGTGAGAGAGCCAAGGTGATGTCGCAGGAGAGGATGTCAAGAAAGGTGAGGGTGAGCTGTGAGAGAGCCAAGGTGGTCGCAGTCGAGGGGGGTAGAGGGTGAATGGTGAGAGAGCCAAGATGATGTCACAGTCGAGAGGGGTAGAGGATGAAGTGGTGGTGAGAGAGCTAAGGTAGTGTCTAGACTTGAGCAGGGAGGAAGTGTGTGAAGTGGGAGAGCCGGTGTCGAGGATAAGGTAGAGGGTGAAGTGGTGTAGGTAGGTGGCAAGGAGAGGTGCCACAGTGTGGGTAGGTGGCAAGGAGGAGGTGCCACAATCTCGGTAGGTGGCAAGGAGGAGGCGCCATAATGTGGGTAGGTGCCAAGGAGGAGACGCCACAGTGTGGGTAGGTGGCAAGGAGGAGGTGCCACAATGTGGGTAGGTGCCAAGGAGGAGGGGCCACAAGGTGGGTAGATGGTAGGACATCCCTTGCGCCAATCATTTGTGGCCTTTAGGATGACCCCTGTCCTCCTCCTGCTCCATCCCTGCCCTTAGCCTATGTACGTGCCCACAAATTTGTATTGGTCGGGGGAGATGGCCGTAGCCATCTACACGTGCCTTGAGCCAAAATGTTTCACCATCCTTGGTGAACGAGAAGGGGCAAAGAGGGGGAGAGGGAGAGCACATTCAGAGGTCAACTGAATTATTTAAAAAAAACGAGTTTTTTTTGGAACCCCTCGATTTTTTTTTAAAGGGGGGTTCTCGTTGTTTTTTATTTATAAAAAGGCAAGGTAGGCGACGGGTTGGTGAGGGTAAGCTCGATGGGGGTGGCAATCGAGGATGCTATAATGAGAACGACAGGCAAGGTAGGGATTGTGGGGAGGAGGCTAGAGGCAGTGGTAGGCGAGGGGATGGTAGGGAGGGGAGTGGAGGACGGTGGGCCTTGGTAGTGCGGGGTGCCCGAGGGGAAGGGGCAGGAGGAGGGTAGGTGGCTGAGGGTGCGGGAAGGGGTTTGGTGGATGGGGAGGTGCCACGGGGTGCAGGAGGGGGAGGATGTGGAGGGAAGTTGTAAGGCCGAGTGTGGTGCATGGAGGTGCTAGGGGGTAGAGGGGTGTTGCAAGGGGGGAAAGTCAACGAGTGTGGTGAGTGAGGTGAACGAGTGTGGGGAGTGGAGGTGCCCGAGGTGTGGTGGGTGCCATGGGAGGGGTGCGGAATTTCACAAGCATCTTTTTTTTTTTTGCGGGCACGAAAGAAAAAAATATATATATATATATAGTCTGTGAAAAGTGACATGAATAAGAGAGAATTTAATTGAAGAAGAGAGGATTTAATTGAAAGAAGAGAGGAGATTAAAGGAAAAATGCCACACGAAGGGTGGTGAGGAGTGGAGGGAGAGGCGAGAATGGGAGAGGAAGGGCGAGAAGAGAGATAGAGGGAGGGAAGAGTGAGGCTGAAGAGAGGAGAGAGATAGAGGGAGGTGGAAGAGAGGAGGGCAAGGAGAGAGATAGAGACATGGTTGGAAGAAGGCGGCAAGCCAGTGTGTAGATCGGGGCACTCCACACGTAGGGTGGGGGTCATGCGTTATGGAGAGGATAAAGAGGGTGTAGAACCCTTGGGGTTGACAATGTTAATCATGTGGAGATCGATGGTAGGTAGGCGACCGGTTTGCATGTAAGATGGAGAAGAACAATGCAAAGGGGGACATTCAAGACTGTGTGGGTGATGGTGGGAAGAACGAGGTGGGGGACGTAGAGAATGGGGGCTGCAGAGTGGGGAAGGAGAACATGCCAAGGTTGGAAGAGGAAGCGGTGGAAGCACAAAGGAAGAATCTAGTGGGGTGGTTGAAGGGGTTGGTAGGAGTGGTGGAAGGAGAGATGGAGGAAGGGGAGATTGAAGCAATGGTGGTAATGGAGAGGGTGGAAGAGGTAAACGAGAAGGAGAAGGAAGTGGACAACAAGCATGAGAAGGAGAAGGTAGGGGATGAGCAGTGAGGAGGTATGGTGGCGATTGAGTTGAAAAGCATTTGTGGGGAGGTCGAAGCATTAGTGGGGAGGCCAAAGTGGATGGGTAATAATGTCGTAAGGGTAAGGGAAGAGGGATGTGGTGGTTGGAGTGGGTAGACAAGAACATGGAAGAAGGCGTGGAAGATTGGTTGAAGGAGGACAAGCAACGAGATGAGAGGGAAGAAGAGAAAGATGATGGGTGGGAGACAAAATGACAGAAGAGTTAGAAGGAGGGGTGGTGGAGGTGTCACCTGGATTATGGTCATTGAGAGAGTTGGTTGCATCAACGACCACCATGTCCAAGCCTGTTATCCAGTCCAGGAGTGTCGTGCCACTATCGAGAGAGCATTGAACCATGTCGTTGGGGCTCATATCATCATCTTCAACGACGGGGATGACTTGGGCACTCCAAGGATTGGTTGGTGCGAAGACATGTGAGTCAAGTTTAGGTGAAGGGTTGCCACTAGTGTGCTGGTTGTCGAGGGGTAGATCTATCAGGTGACCATGCATGGGAACAAGAGGACTATCATTCCTTGAGTTGTGGACCACTTTTGCAGTCTTTTGGGGAGTGCATATTTTCATGGAATTTTAATGTTATGTAGCTTAGAAGCATGAAAAAAAAAGATGGAATGTGGTTGATCCACGTGTCTTACATACATTGGTAGTTGTGCTTTCCTACTTTTCTACTTTTGCTTTCCTTCTTGAGTTTCTTTGTGGCGCTTGTGCTTGGTTGATTTTGATATCTACTTTTGATAGGTTGCCTATCGCAAATCTAGTTAACTTGCTACATAACTTTTGATGAACACTTTAATGAATATAGAACCTTTATATTAAGACAATCTAGATTTGATACTCTCACATGGAGTTCAACTTGTAGTAAAAGCAAGAGGCTCAGGAGGTGCAGTCAGTGCACATGACATGGCCTAAGACCCCCGCATGCTGACATTCAACCCTATGGCTGAATACATTAGCCCCGGGACTCTTTGACATGTACAAGCCAGTTGCACCCTTCAGGGAGGGAACCTCATGGAACCCTCTGATAAAATGCAAAAAGATTTTGCCACTAAGTGTAGGGCAAAACAAGATTAGTGCTAAAGATCACGGGGGATCGAGCCACACCAAATAAGCCATGATAGAGACAACAATAGGAAACACTCAATCAACTATATTCCAATGAGATGATTATCCATACAATGAGAGGTCTCTTAAATAGAGAGCCTCAAGGCATAAGCCTGCTGTGTGGCATCCTTTGATCCACATCCAACTTGTGGTGACCCTTGTCCCACATCTATCCATGTAGTCCACATTCTCCTGTGTGGCTACCATAAATCCCACATACATACCCCTATAGGGTACCAATAATGAGAGCTCAACAATTGGACATTGCATATCTCAACACCCCTCCTCAATGTACAGTCATATGTGACTCACCTCACCTCTCACCCCCATAATTTGGCATTGCCAAACTAATCTCTCAACACTCCCCCTCAATGACAAACCTGGAGTGTTCATGTGCTGCAATTGTGAGCTGTTATCTTCCATAGCTTCCTCTGCTTGCGAGCATGTCAGATCTCCTTCTTCGGACTTACCGCTTGAAGCATGTGACGATAGGATAGCAGTCTCCTCATCTGATCGTTCCTAGATCACAACCTTGTTCTTTCCCTTACCTACCCTTACAACATTTCTTTTACTTTTTGAGGCCTGAGGTCTGGTCCTTGATTAGAGATTATCACCTATACACAGTAAAGTAATAGATTCAAAGCACTGCCCTCAAAGCTCTGATACCACTGTAACGCAGCTCAATGGAGGATCTAGGCACGTGCTTGAATAATTTATTACTTAACTGAATATAAAAGATAATCCACAACAATCACATAAAACAAGAAAGAGCGACACCAGATAAGGGGTGAAGGTGGGACCCCCGCTCGAAAGCAAGTAGGTAAATGCAATAGAACCACCTCTTACAAGATTGGACTAGCCAAGGACAATCGGTAGTCAATCTGACAATCAGAAAGACCACAAACAATCAGACAGACAACACGACTTTCCCCGCACTTTGGAGAGGGTATGCAAGGCTGAGATGGCTTTCTCAAATACAATCAATTCCCTCTGATGAATTAGGGTTTCCAGTATATCAAATCGAAGAGGATAATCGCCCCGATAGATTGGAGCCAACGAACAGAAATTCCAGCAACCGAAGATCCTCCAAAAGATGAGAGAGGAGGAACTGTAGAGAGAGAAACAAAGGATTCTGCTATTGCAGGAAATTCAGACCAGCAACCAGTAAATCGATCACCACAAGCAATATACTCCTCCAATCAACGAACCGTCGCGACCAAAAGGTGCCCCAGATATAGGTGATGATCCTCCGGGCAGCCAACGGTGAACGGAATCCAGATGGGACCCCCAGAAAACTAGGCGCACCACTTCTTGGGCAGCAGGGAGCAGCCGGGCAGCAATACTGGCGCGAAAAGCAACTCCAAACGCGGGCACCGGATGCCAAAAGATGGGCGAACCTCCAAAAGATGATGGCAGGAGATAGGCGAGGATGATTTCAGCAGAGCTTCCACGACAAAAGAGGAGGCTAGAGGCTAGCTGGCGAGGGGGCAGAGTAGGAGAGCATGAAGGGGCAGCCACCAGGTGAATGTGTGGAAAAGTGAGGCGCCTACCTCTCTTATATAGGCAGAGGTTGGGGCTGAAAAGCTCCTGCTTTCGCTTTTGCTTTTGGTAAAAGCAGTGCTCACCTTTAAAAGCTTTGCTTTCAAACAAAAGTAGCTTGCTTTGTTAAAAGCTTTGCTTTCACCTGTTTTTAGCTTTTAGCAATTTTTAGACACCCCAATTCAGTCGGATTTTTAATAATAGCTTTTGACCCCCAAAAATACCTTATCTCACGCTCACGCAAAAAGCAACTTTGCTATAAATGACGTGCTCTATCCGATAAGCTGAAAAGCAAAAAGTAGTCCGTTTCACAATTTTAGGAGATAGATCCCCTAGACCAAAGTCGACGTTCTGATTCCAAATCCGGCATCGCTTTTTGCATACGTTGCTTCGTTTGCAAGTTACGGGCACATTCTTCAAATTCAACCCAAAACATACTTGGGACCTTGTATGGATCGTCATAATAAGCCATACGCTATAAAAGTAGGACGTTACTTGCAGAACACTCAACCTATGACAAAAAGCAGAAAAATTCACAACTAAGGCAAATGTCCTTGGGAGGTCTCCTAGTCCTCCTATCACACCTATAGACCTCAATCTTGCCACCTTCATGGTTGTATTGCATTTCGTTCAAGATGTCCTAAGACATAAGTTCAACATGGCTGGTAACCACCTGCGTCCATGTTCATCACGGCTGGTAACCACCTGCATCTGTGGCATCACTCATTATTGCCCAAAGGCTTATCATACTGCGGGTTGATCAGACCCTGACCAGAATTTGAGTGGTTCAGTCATTCATTCATTCATTCATTCATTCTTGGCCATAATTCGAATGCAACTCCTTGTGCATATATTCATGATACCATACAAGTACTTCCATATTCATATCCTCATAGCTTTCATATTTCATATCCACATAACTTTCATCATTTATCTGAAATAGTAAGGAAAATAATATTGAAAAGAAATTGCACAAAATAAAAGGATACATTCGTTCTGTGGGGTTACACATCCTTCTTCTTCACTAGGAGTATTGGAGATGCAAAAGGCGAGGTGCTATGAGCAATGAAGTTTTTCTCAAGCAAATCTCGCACCTGTGTTGCCACTTCTTCCCGTTCTACCTTAGAGAGTCGGTACAGGGCCTTGTTTATTGGTTTACTGTCATGTTCCAAGACTATGGCATGATCAACATCTCTTTTTGGAGGCAACTGAGATGGCATATCAGCAAACACATCTGCAAATTCTGAGAGCAATCGCTGCATATCACAATCATCCACACAGGGAATGCCACCCTCCTGAGGTACAGAAACATTCAATGCATATATGGCACTCTCCTCCTTGAGCTCTCTAGCTAGCTGCCTTGCTGAAATGACCTGCAATTTCTGAGTTACAATGCCCTGCAATGTGACCAATCTACCCCTGTGGCAGAATTCAAGTGATAAGGCATTCAAATCTATGCTGATTTTGCCCAATGATTGCAGCCAATCACAGCCCAGGACAGCATCTATTGGGCCCATATCCAATGCCAGAAAATCACTTGCAAACTCATAGTCATCAAAGAACTTGATCCTGGCATCCTGGCAACAATGTCTACTGACCATATGATGTCGATTAGCTACCTCCACTTTTAACCGTGGTCTATCTCTGTAGCAATCAGTCCCACTCTCTGCAAAGTCCTGCAATTGATGAAATTGTGAGTGCTACCATTTTCCACCAACACGTGAACAGATCTGCCATTGATCATTCCTATCAATCTGATCGTATCAACACTTTTGGCACCCATCAAGGCATGAAGTGAGATGGTATACAACGTAGATTGGGCATCCCAACAAATCTCCTCATCATCCACAGGAGCATTACCATTAGCATCACCTCTGGCATGAAAAGGCATTGTAACTTGATGCTCCACCCAAGAGAGTGTTGGCTTACGGCCTTTCCTGGCTGAATATCAATCTAGTGCCTCACATGAGTGACTTGCTCAACAGCCCCACCAGGGTCAAAGGGAAATGCAGTCCCCTTTGTGGCTCCTGTGTCAGGAGCTTCGTCTGCATCATGAGCTCCTGTCAATTCATCATGAGAGGTATCATGGGGGTCTGCAACATCAGCCACCTCCTCATCATCTGAGAATTCAATTATCATGCTGAGTTTGGATGAGCTGACGTTCATCTTGCACACATCTCGATGCTCAGGTGTCCATTTCTCTCCACATCTAAAGCATAAATTAGCCTTCTTCCTATTGTCCATTATGGCCCTGGAGTGTTGTTTAACATCTGATTTGTCAAAACCAGCACTAGGTTTGGCACCTGTCTTTGCATCCGTGGGCTTGTATGGCTTGGCATATGGCATTTTACTCCCTGTAACAGTAGGATATCGTGTAGCTGCTGATTTCTTATCAGTCCAATCAACAAACTTTGGCTTCCTGTCAGCCTCATAAACAGTACCATAAGAGCTACCTGTCACATGTTTATACTTGCCAGCATATTTTGGCTCAAACACCTCAACAAGCTGGGCTACCCTCTCAATGGTTTGAGGATTATGAGCTCACATCGGCAGCCAGAGGGGGGTTTAAGCCCTGGATAAAACGCAGCAACTTCCCCTTCTCGGAAATGTCCTGTACAAACAAGGAAAGCCTCCAAAAACGCTGCAAGTACTCTTGGACCGTACCCGTCTGAGATAGTGCATAAAAATCAGCGAGGTACTGCTCTAGGATTAGGGCCGAGACGAAAGTCGTGACCATAAGCTCCTTGAACTATTTCCATGTGGTCGGCTTCTAGGGTGACTCTCTCATGTACAGCCACCATGTATGTGCATAATCCTGTAAATGCATACCAGCAAAAATGATCCTCTCCTCATCATTCTTGGGGTAGAAGCGGAAATAATATTCCAGCTTCATGAGCCACTCCTCCAACTCATTGGGAGTGCGAGTGTCCCCCTTAAACTTGTGCACGGAGAGCTTGTCTTTCACATCTTTGGCTGCATTATTCCTGGAGTGACCACCAACATATCTGGCATCCTCACGCTTAAAGCTCACATACTGTGAAAAGGGCATCTCATCACGTACATCCTCAGGCAAAGCCCTGTATGAACGTAAGGCATCTAAGAACATATCATCCATGTTTGCATGCTGCCCAATTCCAGCATCTTGTTGGTTAGGAGAACCACTCCCCTAATGCACAAAATGCGTCTAGCTGAAAGCATTACCTCCCTGATACACAGGCTGAGTCTGACTGAATGTGTTCACAAGAGGTGTCATCGAAGCATGCAATCCCTGCTAAGTCTGTCTGCCAAAAACATCACGCTAAGTGGGTGGCATAGAGAAGGGCTGAGAAGAGAACTGGCCTCTCTCCCAAATGCCCTAAAAACCAACACCCAATCCAGGCATGCTCGTCGTGGGCGGAAATGTGCCAGTAGGCCGTGGATGGCTCTGCCAATGAAATCTGTGAGCCAAATGCCGGCCTGGCATCAAACAATGAAGTGCTCGACGGCACAAGCAAGGCATCACCCATATCAATATAATCCCCATGCTGGGGTGCATGCATAGAACCAAACTCATAAGTGCGACGGCGGGCATCAGCCATAAACCCTCTGCGCGGGTCAGAAAAATCACCCAGACTATCCAACTGATCCCCATGCTGGGGTGCGGACTGCTTGCCCTTATCATGCATAGTGATTGCAGAAGTGATCTACTGACCAATTTGGGTGATGGTTGTATCATGCATAGCCATAGCGGTAGTGAGCTGCTGCCCCAACTGCTGACCCATTTGGTGGAAAGCCCCCTGAAGCATAGAGGCCAATGCATCCAAAAACTGTGTGTCTGTGGGCATAGCAAAAACAGGGTGTGAGGGAGGTGCACCCTCCGTAGCTGGCATCTGCTCCTGCTGAGCAACATCGTCACTGTATTGAGATGTCTCATCTGCCCGTGGTGCATGCCTGGGTGCCATCAGTCACACGAGAAAAATAACTGTCCTGCAAGAGATCCGAATGGTGTACCGTTGATAAGATAAAATCTGTATATATTTTTCTCCACATAGATAGTGCATGAGGGTAGACACTGAACACATGATAGTGCTAGTTTGTGGGCTGTGTGTGAATAAGCCAATGTAACTGGCTGGACATGTAAAAGACTTTTTGTTTTGGATTTGAAAGACTAAGAAGTTTTTTGCAGGGACTTACCTGGGAAATGATGAAAAAAGTAATGTGGATGCACCGAGTATTTCCAGAGCAAAAGGGTATCCATGTGATGTCAATGTGGGAATATCAATGTGTGAATCAATGTTCCTTTGTCATGTCATTTTATGTTGTCACTTGTGTGTGCATACAACTAAGGTTGTGCATGGAAAGCTTGTGAAAGGTTTGTGTGGTGATCTAAAAGTTCTATGTGCATTAAATGTGCCTTGGTGTTATTTCATGTGGATGGGAAGAGTAATAAAGTGCTCATGGTGAGGTGGCTGGAAGAAGCACCTAGAGGGTGAAGGTGTCTATACCATAGGAGGAATCTTGTATGGGAAAGAAGGACGTGCTCATCTGAAAATACCAGGCTTTTACGTGGCAGCTGAGGGGAGTTAGGAAGGTTGGAGGTGGCAGGCCTGGCCATGCACATAGAGATTTGCTGAATTGGGCTTGTGGAGCTCGACATGATAAAAAAAGGGATCGCCAGACGTGAGCGGAGGAGAAAATCGATTACGGAAAGAGGACAGCGGCCTGTTGATGCTATGCTGACCTGTTGAGCTTCGCCATAGGCTGATGCGGTGCTGTAGGGTTGACGCTGTTCTGAGCTGGTGGTTGGACGATGCCCTTGCTGTTGTTCGGCCTGACAAAAGGTGTGTGTGCACATGGAGGAGCTGCCTGCGTAGTCTGCGTGGTTGTTGCTGTCCTGCCCTGAAGGCGAGCTCTACTGAAGACCCGATGTCGTGGCTGTCTGTATCGTGGAGCTGTTTGCGTGGAACTGCTACCTAGCCGTGACGAGATGCTGAAGGTCGTGTCTCTGTGCATTGATGAGCTGCTGTCGTTTCTTCCCCTTTGAAGATGTCGAACCTACGAGGATGAGGTGCTACTGTATGGGCTTGTGGAGCTGCGGGCTGTTGTAGGGCAAGCCATGCTCTTATTGATGCTGTTCAGCCAGAGCCATGCTGCGGGGGTACATCGTGGTGAAGCTGGTGATGCTATCGTGAACTGCTGAGTGCCTCTCGTGGAGGTGTTGTTGGCCAGGACCTACTGTTGGAAAGCTATGTGACCATGAGGGCTGTTTGCGTGGAAACGTGATCGATTTGGGCTACCAACTGTGTACGTAGACAATTGGGAAGAGCAGCCTACATATGTGCTTATGTCTTGGCAGGTCTTCTATGAATTGAGAGCTGATTATACATGATGCTGGAGCATGTTTTTTTTCTTTGATTGAGAAATGTCAGAAGGGGAAAAGTGAAGTTGTTCTTGTGTCTGTGCTTATCCTGGAGCTTGGCTTAGCTTGACGGTTGTGTCTGTGGTGTGTGAGTGATCTGTGTACCGTTTATACTTGAGATTCGTGTGGAGTCTTGTGGTCGGTTGGATACCTGCTCTGGAAGTCGATGTATAAGCTCTACTTTGAGAGCTACCACATCACAGTATTGATCCCGAGGAAGTCCTAGAAATATGATTTTGTCTCTAGAGTTGGATTCTGAAGAAGTGGACATGGTTCTGTTTGTAGGCTTTCATGTTGAAGTTTTACTGTCTGAAGAGTATTTTGATGGCCAGTGGACAATCTTGGTACGGTTGAGAGAAGAAGAGTGGGAGGGTGTGACGGTAGATGAAAGTAGCTTACCAGAGTTTGTTTTACACTTTGAATTTTGTGAAGAGGAAGACACTTTGTAAAAGTGGTATTTTGGTCTTTGAATTAAGCTGGATTTTGGGCTTTGTTTTGGGTATATGTTTGTTTGCCTTAGTGAGTTGTGCAAAACATTCAGAGAAAATGTATGACTGTATGGGGTGAGCAGTAAAGCATTGAGTCATTTAGTGATTGTCTGCTGAGGACAGTCCTGTGTTTTTCCCTTTTTTTCACATCACCGTGTGTCGAAGGCTCGATGTAGAGGCTCGAGAGGTGTCGATGAAGAGGCTCAAATGAGCCACAAAAAGTGGCTGAAAAGGGCCCAAAAGTGGGGCTGAAGGAGTGCCCACTAAGAGGGCTGAAAGAACTTTTTTTTTCTGTTTTTTTTTTTGGGAATCTTAGGACACCTAAGATACCTAGGGCAGCCCCAACTAAGACCTATAGGGCAGCTAGGGCAGTTAGGACACTAGGTTAGAGTAACCTAACCTAGGTAGAACTAACCTAATTGTGGTTAGGTGAGAGTCTAACTAACCACAGTTAGTCTAACCCCTTGTCAATTAAATGACACTAACCTTACGAAAGTAAATTAAAAAAAACCAATCTAAGGTTTGGAAACGGCGGAAAAGATCACGAGCAGTGGCGGAACAGAATCAGCGGCAGAACGAAATCGCGGCGGTGGTGACGGCAGCTTGGCGGAATGCTGGCGGATGGCAGCGGGACTGCACCGGCTTTGGCTAGGCGGGCTGCTGACCGAGTGGTGGCGGATTGCACACAAATGGTGGCAGGTTGTGCTCGCCCAGCCTTGGGCTTCCCAAGGTCACCCTCCCTTCGGCCGATGCTCTTCCCCAAATGGCCCTCAAATCTGCCGCATTCTCTCTAGATGAGGTAGGCTTGTATCAAAGATTGAGCGGCCAAAACTGTTACGAAAGGCAGCAAATGAGACAGCGAGGCTGACTGAGACAGCCGGTCAAGCTAGAAGTGGTGGCAGCCCAATGCTTAATGCTTCTCCACAAATGGCGTCGCGAAAGAGGAGCTTAATCAACAGGCAGCTGAACGGCATCATGGCGGGGCAGATGGCTGGCAAGGGACAGAATCGTCGTCAACAGATGTCGCTTGACGAACAGCTGGGACAGCCGAGCTACTGGAGAATGACGTGCGGGGCTGAAATTGTGGACGAAGAGGGCCCTGGGGCTGGAACACCCTCCTCGTCAATTGTGGCTGCTGGTTCGATTCTGTGCAAGCAGCTGAGAATTCGATTCAAGCTGAATGGCTGTAGGTAGAGTCACTTCCCATAAAAGTGCTCTTATACCACTGTAATGAAGGGCGACGAGAAGAGGGAAGATAGCCACGGAGGGCAGAGGGGGAAAGGAGGAAAGGAGGGAAGAGAGAGAGAAGGGCAAGGGGGAGACACAGGGAGAGGATCGGTGCAGGAATCGAGGTAGATTAGGAGTGTCAAATCAATACTTACCATACATGTAGTTAGGGGTTGACTTAAATAGTCCCCCACAATCTCCACTAAAAACCCCCAATTCTCCCTTCTATTTCCCACCAATTTCCACCTATTTTCCCACCTTCATTACAGGAACAGGGCTGACCTAGCCCTGTAGGAGGCTGCCAGCTGGGTGGCCCTATTGGCTGCAGGTCCACCCAGAATAGGAGAGGGGCCAGCCTATTTAGTATTTTTAGGGCCCCCATGGCTGATAGTGGTCCGACTGAAGGCTGTTCTCAACCACACAGAGTTCACAAGAACAGGAGAACTGTTGTGCAGCCTAGCTCTGTACAATTTTGCTCCAGCTTCTCTAGCAGGAACTTCACCAACTTTGGGGAGCATCTATGGTTTGCTGTAATAAATTCCAGTTTCCTCTGCATTGAAGCCTGTTTCTTGAGATTGTGATCCTCGGTGAAGTCCTAGTGATTGGACCACAGAAGTTTGTTTCAGGTTTATAATACCTAGATGATATTAGATTGAGCTTTGCCATGAAAATCAAGAGACTCCAAGTAAAGACAAGTTAATAAGTTGTCCAAAACGTATTTACATGAGATCACTATGCTGCTCCACGCTTCTCAAATGAATTTGATGCTCAATAATTGACTACAAAAGATGAGAATGGGTGGTGGAAAATTTGCCCCAATTGTTGTTGATTGCTATCTTTCTGTTTACAACTTAATACTTCAGATCATCTGGTGTTTGGGCAGCAAACAAAGCAATCTTAAACATTAGCACTCAAAAGCAGTCTTCTCAACTTGGCACCGGTAAAGATTGTGCACATACGATGGCTTCTTAGGCTCTACCCATCTTGGCAGATATGGCCAAGCTTGATAGAAGCAAATGCCATTCGTGGAAATTGAAGACACAGAGCTTGGTGGGCCGTCTGACACATGAGATATTGCATCCAATGTGACCCATTGTTGGGTATTTCACAGTCTTAAGGTGCTTCTGTGGCCTGTTGAAGATAAGGCTACCTTAAGCCTATAAAATGAGGCAATGTACTTGCAATGATCTACCAATCAAATCTGACTGTTGTGCCTCCATCATGTGACTAATCTCTAGTTCTCATTCTCACCATGCATTTTCCACATGGTATCAGAGCAAGCCTGAGATTGAAGGAAGATCAGTTGGCACTGTCAGAACTGCTGCCATTTTGGGGGCTTTCCCCTCTACCTTGGCCACTGCAATTCTGCCCTACAAGGTCGTCACCATCATGAAGAAATCCCCTGAGTTCTGTCGCCGTTTCTGAAGCAAACCAATTCTGGTTCAGAACTGATGATTGGAGAGACACCGCCTATTTTTTGCCGACAGTCATTCAGACATGCTCACTGATTTTCAAGAGATGTGCTGCTGTTTTTATTTGGATCTGCCACTGAAGCACCGCCATTTTCTGTTTGCTGATCTTTGCCTTGTTCAGAAGCGCCATTGTTTTCTGTTTGTCGCTGCCACTTCGTTCCTCACAGGCTGCCATCTCCCTACTGCTCCAGATCTGAAGCAGCCACTGCCATCTTTTGGAGATGGGCTGCTCATTCCTACTACAGATAATCTCGCCACTTTTTCTTCTATCCGACATGTTTGCAAAAGCGCGCAACCTCCAAGGTCTCAAACTGATTGTATCATATGTCTCTACTGATCTCCGTTGCCATTTGCTGGAGCACTACCACCTGCAGCTTTAAAAAACCGCCGATATTATGGAGATTGTGGGGCTTTGCATCTACACCGACTATCTCTAAAAGCTGACCTTGGGGCAGATCTGCCCCAACATTGCGGCCATATCCAGTAAGTGTTCCCCCAAAATTGGCGTTTCTACCTCAAGTCTACCTCTGCATCGACATTTCAGTTGCTGAGCTGATTGCAGCTATCTTTCTCTCTTCCTTGAACTTGACCAGCAATGGCCAGCTCTCTCCTTCGTTCTCGCTTCATCGACAATGCTATTGATACATGTGGTGGACTTATCTACCTCTCAATGGAAGTATTCATACAATTACTCTCATGTTTAATATCATGGTATTCCCCATGTCAGGAAACTCTTCGTTAGTTGAGAAATTCTCAGGTCAAGTTTGTAGAAGACTCCCAACAATCAAAGCTATGGAGGCAATGGAATGAAAAAGCAATTGCTCATAATGGCCTCAGTTTTTCCAACTCACAAATCCACCACAACAACTTCAATCTGGAGCAAGCTGGAGAGCGTATTTGGTAGCAGTATTAGTGTTAAAGTGCGAGGAAGCTTGCTGAAAATGAGATCAAAGAGAGAGAGGAGAGGAGCGAAGAGACACGTTGAGAAGCCAAAAGAGTAACTTGCATTAAAACTGAAAACTGCATACATACATAGGGCGCCTAATGTTAGGGCCTCATTTATACATACCACTCTTTGTACCTTAACAATTGGTACACATTTATTGTACTACCCTTCATTTATTGCCTCCTTACACATTTGCACATTAGTTTGGCCATTAGATTGGCTCATTAATTCCAACACTCCCCCTTAATGAAGAATCTCATTTCTGAAATTCACAAACTTAGCTCTTGACTTTGCTTTCTTGAACACATCTGCTTGTTGATCTTCATTTGCACCGCTTGTCTTCTTCCAAGTTTCATACTTCATGTTGCAATTGCACTCCTCTTTCTTTGTTGTTCTCTTTTTGCTGTTTTGATTTGATTCTTCAAATGCCTTTGTCTCTTCTTTCACAAACACTCTTGCACTGAGTGCTAGATGAACTTGTGCTGCGTCTTTGTCTTTCAAACTTTGTCTTTCTTTCATCCCATCTTTACTTGCTGCTGTCTTTTCTTTCCAACTGCCTTCTTCCATGTCTTCTATGTACCATTTTGGTAGCTTCTTTCCTTCCACATTGGCCTTACCATTTGTACTTGCTGTAAATTTTGTTTTGGGACTGTTCGGGACAGCAACCTTCTCTTCACATGATGGATTATCACCATCTATTTTTGCTGGACTGTCATACACTTGCTGAAAACATTCATCTTTGAGCTTTCCATTGTCCTTATCAACTTGATAGAAGATAAGTGATTCATCTGTTTCTTGATCATCATAAGACTCCGCTCCAAATTTAGTCTCATCAAACAAAACATCATTACTTATCACAACTCTTTTACTCAGAGGATCATACAATTTGTAAGCCTTTGAATTGAGAGCATATCCAATGAAAATACATTTTTTTGACTTGTCATCAAGCTTTGCTTCACACCCAAACACTCTTAAATGTGACACACGTGGTTTGTATCCATTAAAGACCTCTTCAGGAGTCTTACCATTGAGTGCTTTAGTTGGTGATCTATTTTGAAGATAAGCTGTGGTACTTACAGCTTCTGCCCAAAAACTTGAGCCTAAATTTACATCTTTCATCATATTCCTTGCACCTTCCACAAGTGTGTGGATCTTTCTTCGAATGACTCCATTTCTTTTGGAACTGCTTGTTGCGTTTAACTGCTTGAAAAACTCATGCTCCATGCAATGAGTATCATGACATATTTCTCCCCCTTCATTGCAAAGGAGCTTCACCTTTTGCTTTGCTTCTTTTTCAACTTGTGTCTTCCATTCTTTGAAGGCATCATGTGCATCTTCCTTATTCTTCAAAAAACGCAGCCAACACTTTCTTGAGAAATCATCAACAAGAGTAAGGAAATACCTTGAACCTCCCATTGATTTTCTTTGAGCTTGTCCCCACACATGGCAATGCACCATTTCAAGTGCTCTTCGTGCTCTCCATGAACTTTCTTTTACAAGTGGCATCTTTGCATGCTTCCCACATGTGCATGGCTCACATACACTTGACATTCCTCCAATTTTAGGCAAACCTGTGACCAATTCATTGTCACATAAATACATCAAAGCTTGAACATTAAGATGTCCATACCTTCTATGCCAAAGTTGGGTTGATTCAGCTTTCTTTGCCATGAATACTTCTTGTTTTTCATCTCTGATTTGGGGCTGATGTGGATCAGCTCTTATTGCCATTAATAGGAATTCATCCCTACTTTTTCTTTCATCATCTTCTTCCACAAAATTACTGTTTTGATTTTTTGAATAATCATGAAAGTAGTAGGAGAAATCTCTCCCCCTTCCTCTCATACTTTGTGCATGTTGTTTTATCCTACATTCATGCTCAAGATGACCATCTTTTCCACAATAATAACAAGGGCCTTTACCTCTTGAGTTCTTGAAACCTCTGCCATAGTTGCCTCTGAAATTACCTCTTCCACAAGAGGCGTAGGATCTTCTTTCTTGATAGGAGGAGTTCAAATCTCCCCCTTCTTCATGGCTGCCCTGATTTTGCCTTTCATTGTTTCGATTCCATCCACCTCTTCCACGGCCACGCTATGGTCTTCCTCTCACGGTGAATGCTTCATCTTTGTTCTTGGAACTCTTCGTTCCGCTTCCTTGTCTTCTTAACTCTTCTTGTAGCAAGAGAGCACTCAACTCCTCAAAGTTAGGAGTGGTCTCCCTCACCATTAGGGAAGTCACCAAATGTTGCCATGGTGAATTGCTTTCATTCATAGTAAGCCCATTCATGGTTATGCTTACCATATCCACATCTGTTACAACCTCATCCACTGAAAGCAATTGGTCAATGATATCTTTCAAACGAGTCATATTTACTGATTCAAATAGAGTTTGAAGAATTGTCCATGCTTCATCTGGGGTTGTAGCACCACTTATTTGAGGAATGATGCTATCCTTCACATTCATGTTGATGTAACAAAGAGCTTTTTGAGCTCTTTTATCAAATTTTGCTTGAACTTCAAGTTCGTCTTCATACCTTTTATCCTCAGCCCTCTTCTCTGGAGGTGTCATATTGGGCACCGTTATTGGCTTCATTACATCAGGCCTTTCATCTTTGCCTTCTACAATCTCCCACAAGTCTTTCAACTTCAAGAGATTCTTCATCTTAAACTTCCAAATTGGATAGTTTTTGCCATCAAGCTTCCCACTTTCTGGAAGCACAAAATCAACCTTGCTGTCCGCCATTTTGACTGAATTACAGCAAGCAACAAATTAGAATAATCACCCCAAAAATACACTTTGAACACGCAACGGATACCTTACTGTTTTGGGGTCTTCAAATCCTCAATTTTAGAGGTCTTTGGCTGGTCTTTTGGGCTGCAAATCTTCTTCACTTTCATGCCTTCATGGCACTCAGTGGGCTGTTCTTGGCTGGTCTTTTTCTTCATTCATTGACACGTCTTTCAAACACATATGGGCTGCCCTCTCTTCGTGGCTTCACCTACCATAGGGCTGCCCCTTTTCTTATGTGCTTGTTTCTCGCTTGATCTTCAATCAAGCCATGCGGGCTGTTGCATCTCTTCTTTGGAGTCAAGGGCTTCATTCTTCGTCACTTGTGTGGCGTTTCTACCCATCAAACTTGGGCACTTTCTCGCCATAACAGGGCTGATTCCTTTCTCACCTTCTTGGGGCCGATTTGTACTTCATTCATGGGCTGGAAATTCAATCCAACATGCCCACACTGTTCCAAAAAACTTGTGGCTTCACAATTCTTCAATAAATAGGGCTGTCTTTGCCTATTCGTTTCCTGTCTATACCTAAGCGGCCAGCATGAACAGTCTGCAGCATTCTCATGATGCGGCTCATATATGCATTATGCTGTGGCTTGGGATCTAAGCGGCACATCCAGAAGCAGCCTATTATTAGGCAGACTTGCTGTTTATTTTTTTATTTTAGTCTGCACAGGCCCCAGTGGCAGCACATCTACAACATAGGAATGACAGGATCTCTTTAAGCTTTAAATCCAAGAATTCAGCGGCAGGTTTTAAGCCCATATTTGGGCAGATTCTAAGTAATATAATGGGCGGCAGAATTGGGAACGATTCCTTTTCATATTTGTAACTATCTTGTCCAAGAAGGGCAGTGTTTTCTTATGCTGCTTTACAGCAGCAGACGGCCAATTATAATTCTTCTTCAGGGACAAGATTTGCTGGGCAGTGGATCTACAGTTTGCTGTTGGCTCATCAAGCAATAGTGTGACCAGATTTTTGTGGTGTTTTTGACTCTCTCACATACTCGCTAAGTACAATTCTTCCCTCTATATTCCTGAGTGGCAGCCTGAAGTGTGGCACAGTCTATCATTGCTGACTCGATTTTTCCCTAGCCAATGATTGGCAGCCTAGTCTTCGAACAAAGAGAGCCGTTTCCTCGTCTCTGATTCTGCCCACATCTTGGCGAATATTCCTGTAGTATATACCTAGTCTTCTTGTAAGCAATCATACGAGTCACAAGCAAGAATTGATGGGAGAAACCTAAGAAGTGCCCTCAGCATTTGCCATTGTATGTACTGGCAAAAGTAGATTGAGAAAAGCTTGCTGCGAAAAGTTTAAAAAAAAGTAAAACACACATGCTATATGATTATTATGTATTTTATAGCACGATGGGCTATGTAGTGTCCACACTCATGACAAGATTTATATGATCGGATTTTCCTATCCTTTTAAGTTTGAAATTCCTATGGAATCATGGAATTAGTCTTTATGATTGGCAGTACCAGAATTTGTGTAATTCTTAAGTGGTGCGTGTGCCCTATCAGCTACCCTTTGTTTTGTAATATATCTTTCTATCTTTTTGTTTTTCATTTGGGAGAGACTAAAATGAAATAATAAATTTTGCTTCATAAGCTTTTGCAGCTTGGATGAAGAGTTTTTGGACTATGGTTTGATTAGCCTTCTCCCGAAGTGCTAGGATTCATTATGGCTGAGTCTGCCCTGTATCTCCGGATCTCTGACAGAAACTTACTACACAGACCTTTGTAGAGATGTATGCTCGTGTGTGTGGGTGCATGTGGGGTGTGTGTGTGTGAACATAATACGTGTGTGTGTGTGTGGTGGCGGTGGAGGAGCTCGAGCTACAGGATGCTGCTGTCGAAAATCCTTATGCCTACCCGTTTCTGCCCTGCGTGCCCCCGTCTTGCCTGCCCGTGCCCTCTCATACCCTCGCTCAGCCTGCCCATATTGTTGCCATCTTCACCCGCCTGCAGTCTGCCCAGTTTCTTCTTGTCCGTAGTGCTGCCGCTTGTCTATTCGCCTGTTTTTTGCTTCCCCGTAGCCCTCTTTTGCCGGCCTTATTCCCTCCTTCCTTCCTTTTTCTTTGCCTTTGCTATTTCATACAGCCCCGCGCCTGTTTTATTGCCTCCCGCCCCTCCTTCTTCGCCTATTTTTTCCTTTCTCTTCTCAGTTTGCCCTTTTACCATGTCTGACACCCCTGGGCTCAAAGCCTATGCTCGCCGCGGTCGGTCAACAGAACCTAAGCAAATGAACATGGGTTCAGCCCACCTGGAGGATTGTTCGATGGAGGATGCTCACTACGTATTTGACATGTTGCATGATGACTTTCAGTAGAGCAGGAAGGACTGGGCTAAGGAACCTCCTGCTCTCACTTACAAACTCAAATTGCCTGCTCTAGTCTCTCCCCTTTGGAAGCTTTCTCAATCAGCTGTCATTATTTTCTTCCCACGGAAGGTGCCGTCTGCCATGGATGTGGGTCAATGGATTAATTCTATGCCGGGAGGTGGCTTTGTGGAACGTGTTTACTTGGCCTCCAGGGGTTTTTATGAGGTGCATTTATTTGATGCTATGCATAAGCAGAGGATTTTGGAAATGTCCCCTTTGCATTTTGGCAAACAAATGGTTCATGCAATGCCTTGGTCTCCGAATAAGGATTACTAGAGTTTGATCCAACACCGTTGCCCTATCTGGGTTGAAGTGGTTGACTTCCCGGACTATATGCAGGCTGAGTTGCCTGGTTTGGCTAGCACATTGGGGCAAGTTATTTGCCCACCGCATCCAGCAAGTAACAAGAATCAATTTTGCATCTTGTGGGATACTAATTTGCCTACCCCACCCTCCATTGCAGTGGAAGTGGAAGGGTTGAATTTGTAGAAAAAGTTTTTTGCTTTGAAGTTGGGTACTTTTGCTGGTGCATGCTTCAACTGTCACAAGTTCGGACACTTGTAGTCTGAATGCCCTTCTTTGCTTCAATCACCCCCTCCCACTGCCATACCCCATGACAGCCATGTTGGTAATCCATCTCGTACTGTCCCACCAGAGGTAGACAAGGGCAAAGCAGCCCCCCCAACACCGTTGCCCTGTCTAGGTTAAAGTGGAGTTTGGTACGATGGATGCTTTTACTACAAGAGTTCAACTTCGAAATCATCCACAAACTGAGAAAAACACATGTTGGATCGGATTGTCTATCTTGCCTACCTGCACCCGAGCATACATTAGGTGTCTCTCTTGAATAACTAGATGCTGATCTTTTCGCTCTAAGTATCATCAAAGAAGAATATTAAGAATTGTTGGAATTTCTATCCACCAGGACTTTTGCTAAAGACATGCCCGAGATTGTCTGTGTCAAATTGCTCTAAAAGTGGTGATTCATCCTCATTGGGGGCAGTTTATATCGCCAGTGCACCAATCGAATTCTTTGCCGATGGGTTTTACCCCAGGAGAGGAGGCTAGCACTCACAGAAGCGCATGCAGGCTCGGTTGGTGGACACTTCTAGGCTGAGCTCACCATTCGAAAAGTTCTTCAAGCCAGGCTTTGGTTGGAATCACTCTTCAAAGATGCTCACAACAAATGCACACACTATGATGTGTGTCAATGGGTCGGACGAGTGCTTCCAAATCAATCCATGCCCCTACAACCTACACATAAATGGGAGGCATTCCAGAGATGGGGTTTGGATTTTGTGGGGCCCTTCAAACTGGCTGCTTTATGCATGCAGAATAAAAGGATCATCAATTTATTTTTCCACTCCGATGGCATGTTTATTTGTAATCATTTTCGTATCCTCTCTACATGTAAACCCTTATTACTCTAGCAGCCTCATCATAACTCACTTCTTCTTGTTGCTCCTCTTCCCACAACCTCACATCTCCCTGTCTTCCGTCATGAAGCAAAAAATTCCCCCTCCTCATCCCATTGGGCTCCCTAAGATGACACAGAAGATGTTGAAGAGCAATCGCCTTCAGGCGTTTGCTCCTTTGATATGGTCCACAACCTGGAACATAGAATTGGCAGAGGAGATCCTCAACTCATACCAGCTAGCCTCATATCTCTTACGGATTGAAGGTCGACCTATCCAACTGTCCCGCAAATTGATCCATGAAGCCTTATCCCTACCTTCGACTAGCAGAGATAGTTCGGAAGACCCAAGTGTGCCACAAGCCATCTACAAACAAGTATTTTGAACCGCGGAGTTACACCTCTAGCAAAGGCTACAATATCTCCTAAACAATTCATCCAGAGACACGCCCATTTTTTTTTCTCCTTTCAAAGTACATCAGGCTCAAGAAGAGTAGCAACCAAATTCTGCGGTTGTATGTCACTCATGAATTGGAGGCCTTTGAAGACCAGAAGGAGGTCGATTGGTTCGATATCTTCAATAAGAAATTTGATGCACAATTGCTAGCAGTCGATACCAAGCAAGAGACAAGCTCCAAACTTGGAGGTCATTTATGCATGCTTGGACATCTCTTGCTCGTAGGTAAAATTAACTGTCCCGCTCCACAAGTACCAATCAAACAACCAAGACTCGTTCCCCTCTCGAACAAGAAAATTATTCATGGTCCTCGAGGCCTGAGACAAGACAAGGGAAAGGAAAAGATTCACAACAAACCAAGCGGAGTGAGAACGCCTATTGTGATCACCGATTCTGACAAAGTCCTAAGGAGCAATAGATGCTCAAGAGGCAGACTGAGCACACAAGGCAGCAATCGGGTGGCTCAAAAGATAGAGCAGATAGAAAAGGAAGCAGTAATGGAAGCCCAAAAGGTTCAACAAGCAGCAGCAGTAGTAGCAGCCTAGGAAAAAATGGAAGTAGCAGCAGTAGCTCAGGAGGCAGAGAAGGCTAAACAGGTCACAAAAGCACACCCAAACTTCGCCAATGGCAAGCCCCGAGCACCCTCTCCTGACTACCAAAATAGTTTATGATGTCATTATTTTCCCTCTCGATCATGTGGGGTTGTCCCACCTTCCAAGCACAATTTTTATATCAAGTTTCGTAGGGACACCTGCAAGCCCTCCTCCTCCAGTCAATTGGCCACCTCTCCTCTTGACCCAATTTTTGACATCCCAGTGTACCAAAATACCTTTTGCAAGTATATATCAATTTCAAGAAATCTATTCTTGCCAGATCCCAACGCTATTAAGACGTCCTTTGACACGAATGCCGGGGTATTTTTTACCACATCGTGTGGCTCGAGCAACCGGGACTGGACAACTTACCTGATTTTTACATGGCTCACAAGAGCAGTTAATCTAGAGTACAACCTCCAAATCAAATGGGCTGATGTAATTGCTCCGACATGTCTGCACGAGCTCCCCCATCGAGTTCCTTCATATTCCATTACCGTCAAGCGCATTTACCAAAGGGGACAACTAGTCGACATCGACAATGGTACAAGAAGTTGATCGAGTAGTGGCATAACTAGCCTCTCGCCGAGTTCCTAGGAATGCCTCCGTAGCCCCCTTCTCGGATTGTTCCTAGCTAGCCACATCTACGAACTCTCCTTACCACTAACGACCCGGAGGAACACATGCCACTTCTTCTCGAGACCTCCAAACGTCCCCAAAAGCGATGACGGTGAACAAGGATACCCCCCAATTTTGAATCCCGGCTCATCAAGATTCTCGGCCCGCATCATGAGGGCACTTTTGCCAAGGCGGATGTTTACCCCGAGGTTAACCCGAGATCATGCGGTTAACACTTGGGTTAGCCTATCGGTCTCCCAAAATCGCTGGCATAGTTTAGAGAAGGTAGATGCCAAGAATCTAGAGGCTAGGTAGTAGAGATTGAGTAAATCATGTGCCCTAATTTCCCAATGGGAAGAGGCGGTGACCTCTTTGAAATCTCTATTTAAATTAGTGCAATATGATCATAGGGGGTCGCCCCTTCTTGGTGATTGAGCAGTTGAGCATTGTTATAATACAAGCAATAGTTTCTGTCTCTATCTTGGTCTTCTTGTGTTTTGAGTGAGATCATCACCAAGTGAGAAAGAGAGAGAGAGAGAGAGAGAGAGAGAGAGACAGGGTTCACGTGAAGCTGAGGCAACTTCCACCATCACCATCCCACACTCCCCTTAATCGTTTCTCCTTCCCACACTTGGTAGTCTCCATACTCTCTCTTTCAATCGATACACCCCAATTCTTTGTGTATGTCTGTAACCCATTGGCGTACGGTTACAGCAAGCATATCACACCCCAGTTTAGTCAACTACACCTTTGTATGACCACGTGCATCGACTAGCCATAGCTCGGGATTGACGTAACCAGACCGTCAACAATTACGGTTAATGGGGAACAGAGATCCGCGCATGGATCTCACAAAGTAGGAGGGAAAATGGACATATCCATGTGTGGATCTCGCTCTAACAAGGTATATAACCGCAACTGCTAGTAAAAAAAACCCTGCCGAAATTTTTCCAAAATTTTTAAACCATTAAAATGAACACTCGAGCCCCCTAATCACACCTAGCGCCATGTCTGATGATCTCATGATTGAAGACATTGACACAATTTTTTACACAGAGCACAATGGCGCACCCACCACCCCTCCTGACCCACAAATCGCTAGCACCACAGTCGCCCCCACCACCGCACTTAGTCCCCTCCACCACCCCATCACCTTCGAGCCTCACACCAAAGGGGCGGGCTTACACATCTCACATGCCACTTGCCTCCTCCGAAGCACTCCACTCCTCCATCACGAGCACTTTGCCAACAAAACCTATGCCTCCCCTCTAGGTCTCAAATGGATGGTAGAGTTACAAGTCCACGTCATCCATAGCCTTTTCAGATACACCGACACCCAGGACTTAAGTTTACCTATCATACATTAGAGGCATACGTCACCTTATGTGACCCAGATGTGCATGGGAAAATCTTCGACCTAGGCCTCGGCAATTGGGCCATGGACTTACCACGAGAGCATGACATTCTACGTGTAGCCAATTTCATTTATAACTACAAGACTACCGCCAAACAGTCGACAATCTCCAATATCGACTTGATAGGGTTCCAAGATGTGGTTCTCAGCTAGCAGGCAGCCCCAGGAAGTATTGCAGCTGCCCACTTCCCCACAGAAACATATCCAGATCTGCAATGTACACAAAATCTTGGAGCCATGGATTCCATGCAGCCCCACTAAGCACAAGAATGGAATACCATTCGATGCCATCACAGATCCATCACTCATAAAGGCAGCCCATGCACGGATAGTCCTGATCACGGTAAAATATCAGGATCACCACAACATCATTGAGCCGGGTCATGTGACAAGGTTGTGCTAGCCAAAATTCTTTAGTACAAACTGGGTGGATTACATGTTCACGAAAATCGACCACCATTTCTACCATACGATTCATGCCAGCAGCAACCCCATCACATTGACAATGATCATTTATCATCGCATGGTAATTGTACCGCACCAAGCACCAACCGGCCTCAAGCACTAAGTTTTGTAGCGCCAGGGCACCGGTTGTGCTACTCCAAAGGACAAACCCTCCAAGAAGAGGAAAACTAAACTAGTACAAACAAGACCTCATGTCGATCATCCAAAAGCTTATAGCAACATTCACCTTCATGGCCATAAAAGAAACCCTTCACAGCATACGATCTTGATGAGATAACATTGCCCCAACCATCCTTGATATTTTTAGGGATCCTCTCTTTGGCTTTAGTACACTTCAAAATGTAGAAGTTTTCACCCTCATCATTGTCTACCTCTGCATTCACTACGAAGTTGTTCCCTATGCACAGAGCATCGCTAAGCAAATTATGATGCTCTACATACATAGGCCCATCTATGAGCTCCTCATCACTACTCAAATCTTCTGCATCATGAGGAACAATGATGTGTCAGTCCTAGTTTGATACATGGTTTTTCTTAATGCAGCTTCTCCAAGTCTCTTGGAGACAAGCATTGCAATAGCATCACTGCACCCTCATCAATAGTGCCTTGTTAGCCCCTTGTGCAACTCCTCTTACACAATGCATTGATTGTGTATTTAGGATAGGTTTATAGTCCCACCATATAGATCTATCAACATGCCCTTCATTAACCTCCCAAATCACTCGTGCTACATTTCGTTCCTTAGATGCATAGGCGGCTTGAGCCCCATGAGACATTAGGAAATTCTCAGAGTCTTCCAGCTCTGGGAGTGGTGCATAGCTCGAATCCCTAACCTTGTACCAATGTGGATATGGGATTCCTTACAGTATTGTGGATATGGGCATCTTCACCTCAGTGGACAAGAAGGCTGTAAAACCTGCTATGTCCCTGGGTCCGTCTGCCTAGCCCATTCCTTGCAATTCCCTCTCATCGCAGTTGTAGGGCATATTGCTTTCTACTCATGTCTTGGGCACTACAAGATCTTTGTCAAATAGTCTACCCATGAAGTCAGGTTGGGAATCAACTTCTTCTTCTTGAGCCTGGTCTATCTCGGGCTCCAGGTTAACCTGTGATGTTACCCAATCGTGGAGACTTGGATCCACTCTCGGAGGTTCTAGGGGGGGTACGACATCAAATAGGTCTTGTTCATCCTCCTCTTCATCCACCCTTTGCGGTTTTTGGATTGGTTTTGGGGTAGGGAAGGGGTTGGCCATTAGGGGGTGGACTGTGGCTGGTCCACTATGGTTGCATAATTGTCATTTAAACTTCTCTTGGCGTTCGGGCATGAGGTTTTAAGCATCGATCAACCTTTGTTTTTCAACCAGAGTGCTAGGGTACTCACCAAATCCCTTAGGAGTTGTTGTCCTAGGTGCCCTTTCTGCTCTCTATTGAGTCTCACGTGGGGTTAGGAGATCCATAGGATCTCCTACTGAGGACTTACTGTTTGATGCATGTGACGATATGGTGGTAGTCTTGAGAGGCTGTCTGAGCTAGAGGGTTTCAAGGAAACAATCGAGGATGCATCCCTTTCTTCCTCTAACTCCTTCATGTTATCGCTCATGTGTATAGCCAGCTTTGAGCACAGCTCAAGTGACGTGGGTTTGTCCATGAGTAGGCTGTCATGTAGCCTTGCACTCTGGATCCTAGGATGAAGCGAGGTAGCAACTATGTGTCAATCAACCTCTCATCTGTCTCGCAACAACAAGAAAGGTATCCTTGCGATGTAGTCTCGCATGATTTCCATTTGTGTCTGCTTGACTTCATACAGCTACGTGATTGGGATCCACTTATGACCGCTTGAGGAGAATCCCACAATGAAAGGTATTTTTATGGTAGTGAAGGTGATTATCTCAGCCGGGATAAGGGCTCTGAACCAGCGTCGTGCCTTGCTTTCCATGGTGAGCCCAAATGGTCCAACCTTGGTTAGATCGTCAAAATCTGCAAAAGTGGTACATATTTGCTCAAACTATTCTACATGGAAGGTTGGATCGCCTCTCTCTAAGTACTTTCGTACCAACTTTGCAACATTATACTGTCTAACTTTATGGACGGGTTCTTTATGGGCATGGGGAGCTACGGCAACCGCTCCCCGACCTAAGGTTTTTGCCCCCATTCCGAGAGCCTGTAAAGCTCTTGTGAGAGCTAGAGATTTTATAGCTGTTGGGGGGTATGGGTATTAGGGTGGATAATACATTGGTGGGGGCCCATAAGATGTCGATGGATGCCCAACTCCTGGGTAACCGTACGCCGAAGGTGGTGGAACACCTCCTATTAGTCTTGGTGGTGGGGGTACTAGCATGCACAGTGGTATCGATGTACACACCGATCACATGCTTGGTTCTACCAGGTTCAAGTACGTGGTAATTGGTGGGGGCATCGGTCCCATTGGGATGTATGTCGGAATGGTGGTTCCAAGAATCGGACCACTGGCAATTGTCCTTAGTACAGGGGTTGATGTGGGTCCCTGATCTCTAATCAATGTGGGGACAACTATTGGAGGAGGGATTGGAGCTCTCAGCCCCGTTGATTGGGATTGAGTGGCATCATCCTCATTCCCCTCTAGAATATCTCCCAAGATTGGCTCTTAATATGATGGAGGTTGATAAGGGACTCTCCAACCCTTGGGTTGTTTCTGTGGAGGCTACAAGGAAATGGACACCCTAGTAGTACGTACCTTGGTACTGCGTACCATCCTCATAATCTCCTAAATTCTGGCTTGGGGGGATGTACATAGTCCATAGATTGGGTTGTGGGCCCAATGTGCTGAATCGGGATATGGGTGCCCCTGGTACCTATCTGGATGGAGGGTGTTGAGATGTGCAATGTTCAATTGTTGGGCTCTCATTATTGGTACCCTATAGGGGTATGTATGTGGGATTTATGGTAGCCACAGAGGAGAAAGTGGACTACATGGATAGATGTGGGACAAGGGTCACCACAAGTTGCATGTGGATCAAAGGATGCCACACAGCAGGGTCATGCCTTGAGGCTCTCTATTTAAGAGACCTCTCATTGTATGCATAATCATCTCATTGGAATATAGTTGATTGAGTGTTTCCTATTGTTGTCTCTCTCATGGCTTTGGCGTGGTTTGATCCCCCATGATCTTTAGCACTAATCTTGTTTTTCCCTACGCTTAGTGGGGATATCTTTCCGCATTTTATCATGGTATGAGAGCAGGTGCTCCGCTAAGCTTAGGTAGATTACTGTGTTTGATTTTTGCTATGTTTGATAAAAATATATGGCACACTCATATGATCATTAGGGAGAGAAGTTTGTGAGGTTTAGCCCTTGAGAGGCATAGCCCTTTTGCTAATTTGGTTGAAGATTGGAGTTGTCCATGAAAGAGGCAAGTTGGTGCCTTTGGATGAAGTACGAGTTGAAAACTATTGTTGCTGCTACTCAAGGATGGTAGAAGGACTCCTACAGAACAATTTCAACAACAAGAGATGCTGCTACAAGTTGCTGCCCAAAAGAGAACAAATGATTGCTACGAAGAAAGGAGCTGCCTCACAAAGGGAAGACTGCTGCGATTGTTGAGGTGCTGCCAAAATTTCCACACAACCAAGAAAGCTATTGTGGAGACTATTGCTATTGAATGAACAAATGTAGAGTTGGTGCAAAGAAAGGACGAGATCTTTTAGCAAAGGAAAGATGCAAAGAAACTGATGCTACAGAAAGGAAAGGTGTTGGAAATTTATGACGGTATGGTTGCTTTAGTTGCTGGTTGCTGCAATGTTTTTGTTGCTGTGGCATCTTCAATGAAAGGAAGACATATTTTCATGCACAAATCGGCTGCACATGGAAGTTCGGAGGAATGACCTCTATTGATGAAGACCATAGTGTCTTACAAAGAGCCCTATGAGCTATTGCCGGAAGAATTCCTAGAAGAGGAGGTTTTGTTTTTTGTATAATCCTTTAGATGCCACAATGAAGATAAAGACCTGCAAGTATTATGCCTTTGGAGGTGTATGAGGCTCGTTGATGCTACAAACTGCAATGAAACAGAACACGATGTCATAGAAGCGGCATGTTCTTGGAGCATCCTGCTCACTTGTCGAAAGCAAGCAGACAATGTGGCAGAGAGAAAATTTGCTGAGGAGCTACAAGTTGCTTCCAACAACAGCCAACGAGTTATAGAAGACAACGAGTTGCTTGGAGACGATAACATGAAAAAAAGAAATGAAGCCTTGTGTGAGCTTACGAGCTATGGGAAGCCAACGAAGGAAGAACCATCGATCTACAACAGCAGGCTACAAACAACTATGGAAAGTTTGATGCTAGCAAGCAGAGGAAGCTATGGAAGATAACAGCTCACAATTGCAGCACATGAACACTCCAGGTTTGTCATTGAGGGGGAGTGTTGAGAGATTAGTTTGGCAATGCCAAATTATGGGGGTGAGAGGTGAGGTGAGTCACATATGACTGTACATTGAGGAGGGGTGTTGAGATATGCAATGTCCAATTGTTGAGCTCTCATTATTGGTACCCTATAGGGGTATGTATGTGGGATTTATGGTAGCCACACAGGAGAATGTGGACTACATGGATAGATGTGGGACAAGGGTCACCACAAGTTGGATGTGGATCAAAGGATGCCACACAACAGGCTTATGCCTTGAGGCTCTCTATTTAAGAGACCTCTCATTGTATGGATAATCATCTCATTGGAATATAGTTGATTGAGTGTTTCCTATTGTTGTCTCTATCATGGCTTATTTGGTGTGGCTCGATCCCCCGTGATCTTTAGCACTAATCTTGTTTTGCCCTACGCTTAGTGGCAAAATCTTTTCGCATTTTATCAGAGGGTTCCATGAGGTTCCCTCCCTGAAGGGTGCAACTGGCTTGTACATGTCAAAGAGTCCCGGGGCTAATGTATTTAGCCATAGGGTTGAATGTCAGCATGCGGGGGTCTTAGGCCATGTCATGTGCACTGACTGCACCTCCTGAGCCTCTTGCTTTTACTACAAGTTGAACTCCATGTGAGAGTATCAAATCTAGATTGTCTTAATATAAAGGTTCTATATTCATTAAAGTGTTCATCAAAAGTTATGTAGCAAGTTAACTAGATTTGCGATAGGCAACCTATCAAAAGTAGATATCAAAATCAACCAAGCACAAGCGCCACAAAGAAACTCAAGAAGGAAAGCAAAAGTAGAAAAGTAGGAAAGCACAACTACCAATGTATGTAAGACACGTGGATCAACCACATTCCATCTTTTTTTTTCATGCTTCTAAGCTACATAACATTAAAATTCCATGAAAATATGCACTCCCCAATAGACTGCAAAAGTGGTCCACAACTCAAGGAATGATAGTCCTCTTGTTCCCATGCATGGTCACCTGATAGATCTACCCCTCGACAACCAGCACACTAGTGGCAACCCTTCACCTAAACTTGACTCACATGTCTTCGCACCAACCAATCCTTGGAGTGCCCAGGTCATCCCCGTCGTTGAAGATGATGATATTAGCCCCAACGACATGGTTCAATGCTCTCTCGATAGTGGCACGACACTCCTGGACTGGATAACAGGCTTGGACATGGTGGTCGTTGATGCAACCAACTCTCTCAATGACCATAATCCAGGTGACACCTCCACCACCCCTCCTTCTAACTCTTCTATCATTTTGTCTCCCACCCATCATCTTTCTCTTCTTCCCTCTCATCTTGTTGCTTGTCCTCCTTCAACCAATCTTCCATGCCTTCTTCCATGTTCTTGTCTACCCACTCCAACCACCACATCCCTCTTCCCTTACCCTTACGACATTATTACCCATCCACTTTGGCCTCCCCACTAATGCTTCGACCTCCCCACAAATGCTTTTCAACTCAATCGCCACCATACCTCCTCCTGCTCATCCCCTACCTTCTCCTTCTCATGCTTGTTGTCCACTTCCTTCTCCTTCTCGTTTACCTCTTCCACCCTCTCCGTTACCACCATTGCTTCAATCTCCCCTTCCTCCATCTCTCCTTCCACCACTCCTACCAACCCCTTCAACCACCCCACTAGATTCTTCCTTTGTGCTTCCACCGCTTCCTCTTCCAACCTTGGCATGTTCTCCTTCCCCACTCTGCAGCCCCCATTCTCTACGTCCCCCACCTCGTTCTTCTCCATAACGCATGACCCCCACCCTACGTGTGGAGTGCCCCGATCTACACACTGGCTTGCCGCCTTCTTCCAACCATGTCTCTATCTCTCTCCTTGCCCTCCTCTCTTCCACCTCCCTCTATCTCTCTCCTCTCTTCAGCCTCACTCTTCCCTCCCTCTATCTCTCTCCTCGCCCTTCCTCTCCCATTCTCGCCTCTCCCTCCACTCCTCACCACCCTTCGTGTGGCATTTTTCCTTTAATCTCCTCTCTTCTTTCAATTAAATTCTCTCTTCTTCAATTAAATTCTCTCTTATTCATGTCACTTTTCACAGACTATATATATATATATATTTTTTCTTTCGTGCCCGCAAAAAAAAAAAGATGCTTGTGAAATTCCGCACCCCTCCCATGGCACCCACCACACCTCGGGCACCTCCACTCCCCACACTCGTTCACCTCACTCACCACACTCGTTGAATTTCCCCCCTTGCAACACCCCTCTACCCCCTAGCACCTCCATGCACTACACTCGTTCACCTCCCGCCTTACAACTTCCCTCCACATCCTCCCCCTCCTGCACCCCGTGGCACCTCCCCATCCACCAAACCCCTTCCCGCACCCTCAGCCACCTACCCTCCTCCTGCCCCTTCCCCTCGAGCACCCCGCACTACCAAGGCCCACCGTCCTCCACTCCCCTCCCTACCATCCCCTCGCCTAGCACTGCCTCTAGCCTCCTCCCTGCAATCCCTACCTTGCTTGTCGTTCTCATTATAGCATCCTCGATTGCCACCCCCATCGAGCTTACCCTCACCAACCCGTCGCCTACCTTGCCTTTTTATAAATAAAAAACAACGAGAACCCCCCTAAAAAAAAAAATCGAGGGGTTCCAAAAAAAACTCGTTTTTTTAAAATAATTCAGTTGACCTCTGAATGTGCTCTCCCTCTCCCCCTCTTTGCCCCTTCTCGTTCACCAAGGATGGTGAAACATTTTGGCTCAAGGCACGTGTAGATGGCTACGGCCATCTCCCCCGACCAATACAAATTTGTGGGCACGTACATAGGCTAAGGGTAGGGATGGAGTAGGAGGAGGATAGGGGTCATCCTAAAGGCCACAAATGATTGGCCAAAGGGATGTCCTACCATCTACCCACCTTGTGGCCCCTCCTCCTTGGCACCTACCCACATTGTGGCACCTCCTCCTTGCCACCTACCCACACTGTGGCGTCTCCTCCTTGCCACCTACCCACATTATGGCGCCTCCTCCTTGCCACCTACCGAGATTGTGGCACCTCCTCCTTGCCACCTACCCACACTGTGGCACCTCTCCTTGCCACCTACCTACACCACTTCACCCTCTACCTTATCCTCGACACCGGCTCTCACACTTCACACACTTCCTCCCTGCTCAAGTCTAGACACCATCACCTTGGCTCTCTCACTGGCCCACCCTCACTTTCCTCGACATCCTCTCTTATGACATCACGTGGCTCTCACACCCATCCACTCCATCTTCATCTTCGACATCGATAAACACCCTCACCTTGATAGCCGTCCACTCCTCCATCTTCATCCTCAGCATTGATAGACACCCTCACCTCGACAACTGTCCACTCCTCCATCTTCATCCTCAGCATCGACAGACACCCTCATCCTAATAGCCATCCAGTCCTCTATCTTCCTCCTTGACATCGACAGACACCTTCACCCCTACACTCATCCACTCCATCTTCATCCTCGACGTTGACAGACACCTTCACCTTGACACCCATCCACTCCTCCATCTTCATCCTTGACATCGATAGACACCTTCACCATGACACCCATTCACCTCCCTACATCTTCATCCTCAACATCGACACTTGTCCGCCTCCCCTTCATCTTTATCCTCAGCATACCTTCACCTTCATCCACGATAGTGATAGACACCTTCTCATTCGTGGCATCACCCATTCAAGTCCCTGCTTTGCATCCATTTGGCATCTCATGTCACACCTTTTATGGTTCCTTCTCCGTCTCGTTCTCCTCGACAGCTCTCTGGGATAGTGCTCTTGTTGTGGCATCTACCCTAGTCTTGATGTCTCATTCCCCTTCTCATTCTCCTAAACAGCCCTCTCTTGTTGTGGCACCTACCCTAGTCTTGACGTCTACCCTTGTTGTAGCACCTACCCTAGTCTTGATGTCTCACTTCGGCATCTCTCTGTCACCTTTGTTGTTTTGGCACCTATTCTAGTCTTAACATCTACCCTTGTTGTGGCACCTACCCCAGTCTTGACGTCTCACATCGTTGTGGCACCTACCCCATTCTTGAAGTCTCACTTAGGCGTACCTGTCACACCCTATTTGCGGCACTACCTACCCCAGTCTTGACATCTCACTTCGGCATCTCTCTATCACCACCTTGGTTGCGGCACCACCTTCTCCTTTGGCATCTCCCTGATTGTGGCAGTACCTCCTCCCTACTTTGGATGTGGCACCTTCTTGCCATCGACATCTCCTCGTCACCATTGTTGCAGCTCCTCTCACCTCAACATCTCTCTGCCACCACCCTCATTTTGGCACCACCTTCTCCTTCGGCATCTCCTCGATTGTGGTGGAACCTCCTCCATACCATTGTTGTGGCACCATCTTGCCCTCTACATCTCCTCCTCACCATTGTTGCGGCTCCTCTCCACCTCACCCATCACCTCATCCTCTTCCTCCCCCCCACTCACCCTCATCAGCCTACCTCATTGGTGGCACTCATCCATACTTGTAGCCCTGCACAGCTTGTCTATGATTGAGTCACTACAAGGGATTGGGTTCATACTCGTGCTCCTGGCCGCACGAAATGACTTGGGAAAAAAAAGTGTCGGGCTCATGTACCGGCGCGTGTATCATTGCGGCCAGAGACATGTGTAAATGCGCGTGTATAGAAATAGTCAACCGCGCAGATACACGGGCCAATACATGCGTTTTTACCAGATTACCTGCAGCTATACACGTGCATTTGACAGACTATTTGCGTGTTTAGATGTGACTTTGACAATTTTGATGCGTTTATACACGTGAACAGAGAGGAATAAAAAAAATCTAGAGAGTGCTTTTGGGTACCTAGATGCTGTTCCAGCATTCCAGCACCCATTAGCACTCTCTGGAATTTTTTTTGGGTGCATTGCACCATCGACGAGGAAGATTTAGATTTAGTGCAGTGTCATTATCGATTCAAGAACAACATGAATGCATACATTGTCAATACACGATTCAAGAAAGACATACTATCAATTCACGATTCAATATTACTATCAAAATTTTATGTGTACAAGGGAGTCCATATGTCGAAGTAGCCCATGGCTTCAATTAGAAACAAATATATACAAAGTCAAATAGGGCGGTCTAAAAAATCCCATGGCTTCAGTTACAAAAATATATATACAACCACATCCGAAATTAGTCTGAGTATACTAATCAGAGGATGATGAAGACCCACTGCTCCCTCCATGATCAGATGAGCTCACATCGGTATATTCCGATGAGTAGTGCTCACGTCCAACAGGAGCAGTGGCAGGAACATCAGCAGTGGCGAGTGGATCATCAGTGGCAGGAGCATCAGCAAGTGTAGCAGCAGCTTGTGCCTGTTCAAGTAATATATCGTATATAAGTATATATATATATGTAATTCAATAAACCAAAATCATTCGTTTAGAGTTTTCAAGAACGTGTCGACCGTATGGTCTCATGGCCGCATCAAACTGCGCATTCGTAATACGTCCCTCGGTTCTGAAGAGGGCCCACGTGTCACGTCTGCTATGCCAGCGAGCATACCCAGTCTCGTGGGCTGTGGGCCTCCTCCTCATAACCCGTCGTTGTAACATAATCAACACAATTTGTAAGATTAAAACAATCATAGAATCAATGAATTAAGTAAACAAGAAAATAAAGTGGCAAGTTACTTACGAACTCTGTCTCCCATGAGTCGACGCCGCCAGATCCGAAATGCGATGATCCAATGGTCTCCATCTAGATCCGTCGTGCCTCCACATGCTGCCTGCTCTTCACGCCACCCTCTGCTTGTTTCTTTGCCTCCTTCCACTCGCGTTTGTGCGCAGTGGCAGGTTTCTCGGCAGGATAGCCACCTGCAGCTACATTGACCTTATCATCGTACGTGAGTTTCTTAAGGTGAGATCTTTATTACTTAAGATCTCTCTTATTCGCGTCCTTCCCCATACATCCGAGAATGTCGCTCGTGGGGGATTGGGGTACCGACTATGTACAGCCTCTAGGACCTTCCCAACTAGTCGGCTATTTTGATCTTTAAATTTTATAAAACAATTTATGTACGCATTTGAAACTACCCCCTGCATATACTCCATTACCTCTTTCCCCCTCGCATCCATGACTACCCCGCCCCTATCCGTAACATCGTAGTAAATCACTCCCTCCACCTCTCTCACCTCCTCCTCATCCTCACTGTATCCTCGTACACGCCTCCCTCTATCTCCTCTCTCACCGCGTTCCCTACTACCCCCCCCACCAAAGCACCCGCCGCATCCTCCACTCCCACTCTCCCTACTGTAGCGTCGGCTCTCATCTGTACTATGGGAGTAGTCATGACTAGGGGATTGTGTACGTGACTATGGCTATGAGGGAGCACGTGATGGTGGCTGTGAGCCCTCACGTGACGGTACCTGGGAGGGTGTGCGTGAGTGTGTCTGGGACGGGGTATCTCTCCTTGGTGGGTGTGGAAGAGGAGAAGCTCCATGCCGTCTCGCTGGACTCGCAGGCATAGACGGCAGTGGAGTGGCATGTATACTCGGGGGCAGGGTGACCATACCAGGGAGTCTAGGAGGGGGATGAGCATACATGTACTCTGTAAGCTCAACTGGACTAGGATGGTGCCCAAAATGATTTATCATCTCCATCATCCAAGTGGCATATGCAAATGGATCAGATGAAGAACCTAGATCCATGAAGAATCTGCAAAAATGAAAGTATATATATGAAGGATCCAATGCGATGAATCCTCCTACATAATTAATGCCAAGTAGGTAGTAAAAAAATGCTACAAAATCGATGCATCCTCCTACATGATTAATGCCAAGTAGGTAGTAACAAAATGCAGTGGATGAGCAAACATGGAGTGAATCTCCACCCTTGATGGATGCTCTCCCTTTCCTTACTCTTACTGGTGCTATTCCTACCGATCTCTTACTAGTGAAAAGAGTTAGTATAGGGGAATAGAGAGGATAGGGGAATAAAGATGATTGTTGAATAGAGAGGGTATGAACATGGGAGGGGGTGGATGGCATCATGAGATGCATGGGTAGAGGAGGATATGGAGATGGATTCAAATGCTTACGGACAGTATCAAAGTAGCAAAGGAAGAGACGAACAAGAGCATCTTGGTGAACCCAAAAGTAGCAACCACATAAACAAGAAAAGAGATGAACAGACAATCGCGTGTAAGATCCCGTGTAGAATCGCGTGTATAGTCACGTGAAGTCACTGTGCAAACAGACTACACGCGCTCCTACACGCGTTCTTGCCGAAAAACTTTTCAAAAAGTCACCGAGAACCAATAGAGGTACCTTTAAAATACTCCCTCACTGTAACTATCAGCTGGAACAGCTGCACGACTAGAAGCAAAGGAGGCAATACATTTGCATAAACAAAGGACAAGTACACTGACCTCTCGAAAAGTGAGTCTCTGTCTTCTTTTTGGCTGGCTTCTTTCTCCCCTTTCTGCTCTCTGCACCCAGGTATGCTACTTCATTTTTTTACAGTTAGACGCGCCTATACACGCGTTTTTCCACAGTACAGATGCGTCATCACACGCGATTTACATAGGGCACATGCGCTATTACACGCGACACAGAGACTTTTTTGCTTTCATTAAGAACTGATCCTGATTGTGTTGATGTGGACAATGCATGACTTTCCAGGATACAGCGATTGTTCTGGTAAGAATTCTAATTACCTCCCTACTCTAATACTACTAGCTATATTAATTATAACTATTGACTTTATTATTCTAATTTTTATTTTTATTTTAACAGGTTTGAAAACATCGGGTAAACATGCATGTCCTGTATGTGGCCCTTCGTTAGTACATGAGTATGCTGATGGTTTGTGTAAGACCATATCCGATAATCATCATCGATTTCTCCCGTCAGATCATCCTAAATATGTTGCTAGTAAGAGTAACATTCCTCCACAAACACTTCGTGCAAAAGATTGGAAGCGTATTTGGGAGTCTACAAATGTTCTTCCTCCAGATGGCATGAACAGGTACATCTCCATTGTTTTCAATCTTGTTTTGTGTAGTCTCTAATTGGATTAAAGATGACATAGAGCAATCCCTTGTGTAGGTACTCCATTTTTTTCCGGCTACCATATTGGACCCATCTCAAGATCAATTATCTTCTTGATCCCATGCACATCTTCAAGAATGTGGGATCTGGTATTTGGGAACATGTTATTGGTAAATGAGACAATGTTAGCATACGGGAGGACTTGCGGGTCGCAAGACATATGCGTCAAGCTTGGCCACGAGAGGAGGGTGGGCACGTTCATCTTCCGCCTGCACCCTGGATTATATCAAAGAAGGAGGAGAAGCAGGTAAAGCAGGCCATCACCACTTTGCGTACTCCCACTGGATGCATGAGATCATTGAAGGGAGCCTTTGCAACCACTAAGAAAAGAGGCGTTGAGCAACTATATGGGTTGAAGTCCCACGATTGGCACAAGATGCTCCAAGTAAGTGTTTTCCAAGTCTTGTACATTGAAATTTAATTTTGTAATGCCCTAAACCAAATATACATGTGCTCTTATGTGCGCAGTTCATACTACCTACTAGCATCGACCATTGTGCAAACAAGAGTTTGAAAAAATGTATTTATAAGATGGACGAGCTTGTGAGGTATGTAAAACCCATGTCAGATCGCCCTTCATTATACCTTGCAAAATGAACGTGCATGAGGTATAACGTACTATGCATTTATTTTTCAGATATGTTAGTTCCAAAGCAATTGATCCAGCCACGTTGGATGATGCGCGTGTTATGGCAGTGGAGGTGGTTTGTTTGGTAGAGGAGACTTTTCCACGAACCAGTCTCACAAGTCAACTACATCTCATTGTGCATTTAGTGGATGAAATTGCTTTATGTGGCACTGTGCATGCCCGTTGGATGTTCTTTCTAGAGCGCTTCATGAAGACCTTAAAAGACTTTGTGAGGCAAAGTGCAAGGACCGAAGGAAGCATGGCCGAGGGTTGGTTGATACAAGAGTCTCTTGTATATATTTCAGAATTTCTTGGTCAGGTGGACAGCTCTTTGCCGCGACTATGGAGCAATGAAGAGGACTTGAGGATGACGTCTATTGTGCCTCAAGGAAAAGGACATAGCAAAGTAATTGACAGAACATTGATTGATGATCTTAATTTCACTTGCATCCTTAATAGTGATGTGATGAGCAGATGGGTTTCAAGATATGAGGATGCAAAGACAAAAAGGCAAGCAAACAGAGCTCTCTTTTGGAGGCAACATGGCTCTCGTAAGGCGTACCCTAAGCATCTAGCAACACTTTCGAATGATATCCATGTTGATTGGTTGCATGAGGAAATGGAGAGAGTAGAGAGCGACGAGGGGCTGCATATCATGGCAGAAGAATGGGAGTATGCACGAGGATGCATGTTAAAGGTACATAGAACTAATGTTTTGCATTCTTTGTAATTGATTTGCTTTTAATATTTATTCACATTGCTTACACAGATATTGCTTATGTTTTGGTCCAGTGCACTATGTTCAATGCTATATGGTGTGAAGGCAAGCATTTTCGAACACAAAGAATAGATGAAAGAGGAATATACAAGATTGCAGTGTCATTAGTAGGTTTGAGAAAGCCAATGGAAAAATGGATGATTATTGTGGCACAATCCAAGACATATATAGGCTTGACTTTCGTCGCTTCTTTGTGTATGTTTTGGATGTCAAATGGCAAAGGAACGTGGTAGAAAAAGGGCCAAATGCAATGATAAAACGCCATGTAAGTGGCTATGTAACTATTGACTCTACAAAGTTTTGGCAAACAAAGAAAGATAGGCTCGTATTGCCACAACAATGTGAGCAGGTATGCATTTTTTTACAAATGTGTTTCATGTACATATATATCTAAGCTCATGTACCCCTTGACTTTTGATATGCTAATTAATTAATGCATTATGTGTATTTGAGTAGGTTATCTATCTGCCAATGGTGCATGACAGTAAATGGTGGTATGTCATCCCTATTGCACCACGTTCCAAAGTGATGTATAATACATTCACTGATATGGAGCATATGGAGGATGTAGCAAGACACAATGAAGATGATGTCGAACATGCCAATGTAGATGATCATGATAATGAGGATGAGCGTGCCATTTCTCATGATCATGAGGATGACCCTACCATTGATCAGGTACACCTATCTCCATCCAATCCTACATATCCGATCATTATACGAAAGGTAGAAATGCAACACGAGAAAGCATGCACATGACAATGATATGCATATTAAACCATCATTCTATCGATATTATGCCATAGCGTAGCACGGGCAGCCTACTTGTATAGTCAATGGGACTACATGTTTGAGAATTACTGGTCCCCCCTAATAAGCCCCAAAATCTCTTGTCTAATGTGGTTAATCCTGCATAAGGCAGTTTGGACATGTGAAAAAGCTTTAAAGATTGGTCTAGCAGATGGAATGTGTTGCAGGTGTAAAAGGAGATAGAATCAGTACCCCATCTCTTTATGGACTGTGCAACAAACATGAAGGCTCTAAATTGGTTAAATGCTCTAATTGCCATTGTTCATCCCTCTAGCCTAACTTATAAAGAGATGCTATTAGGTGAAATTTATGGAATGCCAACTCACCTATTAACTAGTGTACCCACTACCTACTGCCTACTACCTAATATGTAGCTTAGCATTATAAAATTGCAAATATGTCAATAGCAATTCAATTACTTTATAATTTGTATTTTTGTGATAATAGGTCATAAACCTACATGCTCCCAAAACTGGCAATTCGTGAAAAATTCTATTTTAATTCTCAAATTTTGCCATTCACGTGACATTAAACCTCTGTTTTCTGAGTTCAACTCAAAATTATAGCTGCCTGCGCAGGTCATGCACCAGATGTCCTTTATACACATGGCAAGGACTCTGGCCGAGAACTCAAAACTATAGCTGCCTGCCCTGTCCTTTATACACAGGCGCAAGGACTCTGCCTGCGCAGGTCATGCACCAGATGTCGTTTATACACATGGCAAGGAATCTACCTGCCCAGGTCATGCACCAGATGTAGTTTATACATAGGGCAAGGACTCTGTGGCCAGAGCCGGATGCTTTAAAACTCCTGCAGAAAGAGTACGATGGCGTGGTTTTTGATCACATGTTTGGAACACCGGAATATCCCCACAATGATCCCGATCTCCTCCCCGCCTACTTAAAAAGCGCCTGCCCGCTCCCTCCTCCACGTGCCTTCTCCTTCCTTCCTTGCTCTTTGGCAGCATGGCTTCGGCGGCTTCTCGCAGGTGTTTTTTGCTTCCTTCGCGTCGTCTATAATTGTCTTTCCTGTTTGCTTCGCGTCGCTAATTTGCCTGTTTTTTGCTCCTTCCTGCAGACTGATCATGTCCATCCCGCTGCTCTTCGCCACCCTGCCGGCGCTACTTGCGCTTCTGCATGCGGCCTCTTGCTCACCGCTCTCTGCTTGTGACTCTGATGTCGTTTACTCCTATGGATCCAACTGTTATCTTGGGCCAGTCCGCTATGGCGCGACTCTGTACACTGTTTCCTCCCAGTTTGGTGACGGAGGCATCACATATGAGTATGACGAGACCAACAACACCGACTACCTACATCTCACTGGATCCCCCTACGAATTCGGTTCCCGCGTGACTCTCTTGCCTGAGCCCTACGACTCCACGGCCCTGGGCACTCCGGTTGCTTGGAACGACACCGTGCGAGTTTACTATTTCAAGTTGACGAAGGACTTACCCGTGCATTACTGGGGATGGAGGCAGGAAAGTGAAACGGAGTGGTTTTTGGAGAGGACACCTTGTTACGGGACTGATGATACTTGTTCCTCTGCCGTGTTCAAGGTCGTACATGCCAGTGACGTCGCTGGCCCGTTCCCATGTAATCGCGGCGGCATTTACACGCTGCCAATCATTCTACATGTTATCCACTCCCGGCGAATACTCCAGCGGTCTTGCCCGTTACGTTGAAGATGGAGTGAGCTACATCAAGCTCGGTGACGAAGGTAGCAACGGCGACCTAGCGATCGTATTCCTGCCTGCTAGTAATAACGAGCTGCCCAAAGACAAGCATGCTCGCTTAGCTACTGCTTTATTCTGAATGCACGCGTATATATGCAACCGGCATGGCAGGGGTGTCAATGTCATGACAGACAAATAAGTCGGTATATGTATGTAAGGAAACAAGAAGGAATCAACTTGCCTTTCTTTTTGTAATACTAGCATGCTCATGCCCAGCACCTCATCACATATGGTTTGTAGTAAATTGGCACCAGGCCATGGACAGCATCTCATATCAATGCCTGGTGCCATGTACAGCATCTCATATCAATGCTCCACAAGATTTTTTTTTGGAAACGACGTCTTGCTTGTATTAGATGGAAAAGAAAATTACAGCTGTCGATGTGGGGGTAGAACCCAACTCCTCATGGTGAGGATAAAACCTCTGATCTTCAATTGTTAGGATGACTAAACAATGGAGTTAAAAAGAATATTCTTCAATGACAAAGAAGCTCGAACAACTGCAACATAAAAGGAAGTTCCACCTCCATGTTAAGAACAAGCTCAAATAAGCACACCTGGAGGAAGAGTGCTCTTGCATAAGAGTATTTATTGTTCATGTCGAACGTTTGTACATTCGCATGCTAGAGAGAATATAGATGCAACGGCTCACACACTATATATATAATTGATTACTCAACATATCCATAATATTGTTCATGTCGACGTTTGTACATTCACATGCTAGAGAGTATAGATGCAATGGCTCACACACTATATATATAATTGATTCCTCACAACATATCCATAATTAATTCACAAAAGTATCCCGATATAATTCACACTCATTGAGCATAAGATTCAAAAAACTATCTACAATATCACTGACAAAAGAATCTAGAGTATCTTTTGGAAATGTATTCAAAGTTTCATTTACAAAAATCTTCAGAGTATCATTTACAACAAAAGTATCCAAAGTTACATTACGATGGAACTAAGCTCATCAACCTACATGCATTCTAGTATTTTACAAAAACACACATCACTTTCACTTTCACTTGTAGAAGTTAAGAACAGTCGTGACACAAAGTCATGAGTGTACAAGTGACCGTATTATATAGAAGTTAAAATGGAAGATGGTTAAACACCAGCCTCATCAATCTGCTGCATGCATTCTAGTATTGTACAAAGACACACTACTTGCACTTGTAGATTTTGAGAACCCTCATGCTACAAAGTCCTGGAGCACAAAAAAGTGAAGGATTGTATAGAAAATCTAAAAGAGGGTTACAACATGTGCCATATCATTACAAGTGTTGCCTAAGTATAGATATCAGTGTGTTAGACTTATCGTTTGCACACCATGCACACAAGCCCCCTACTGCAAGCCTCAACAAATGAATCTTGGCAGAACCCTTTTCTCGGGTGTGTGTAAGTAGGGTGTAAGCTTGAATATATACATATGCTTATGTGTTTATATAAGTGTGTATAGAATGTGTGTATGCAGGTTATGATGTGTGTAAGCATAATACATATGCTTATGTGTGTACAAGTGTGTGCATTACATAAGCATGCATGCATAAGCTTATGTATACACTTATGCATACACATAAGTATACACTTAAGTGTACACATAAGCACACGTAAGTACACATATAAGACATACTTAAGCATACACACTTACATATTCACATAAGCACATGTTCTATTTAAGCTCTTTTAACATGTTCTATTTGTAATTTTGTTTCTAATAGTTGAGCCATCTTTTTTGTATTAATGAAAAAATTAAGTAATATATTGCAACAATTCCATGGCACAAATCATTAATTATATAACTATAAATTATTGGCATAGAATGGGACATCCTTGGTCCCATTATGCCTTAAAAAATTAACACATAGACAAAAAGTTTTTATGCTAGACAGTGAGCTACCATATATACCATCCTATACACTGTGAATCATGTCATCGAGTATATTGTTTCCTATTACTACATATATACCATTGCTTATTTCTTTTTATATATTATCATATTCACTCAATGACCTGTACTTTCGTAAACATGTTCCCTTAATTTTTACCATACTTCAAAATACAAGTATTTGAATCTAAATAATATTCACATTGATCATTCATATGTGACTCCATTAGTATACTCATTTCTCATTTGTACAATATTGGCTTAGTTGGGTGCTCCTTTTAAAGTCCCTTATGTTATGGTGACATTCACTTGGGGTGACATTCATATGTGACTCCATTAATATAGTCATTTCTCATTTGTACAATATTGGCTTAGTTGGATGCTCCTTTTAAAGTCCCTTATGTTATGGTGACATTCACTTAGGGTGGAAGAAATAGTCCTACCTTATTTATATAATCAAATTTTATTTGTAAATCATTCACCCTTATTGGATTCTCTAGTTCAAGACTATATGCTATGATGCCGTCTTGATTTTGAGTGGAAGTGTAGTCCCACATTCTTTTCCCCCACCGTTCCCACGTCGGTACGCACCACTAGTGAAGAGCATTGTCTTAAACCAACAAGCTTAGTGAAAATTTGTTAACCATTTTGTGAAGGTTAACAAGGCTAGTGGGTTCCACCTACATTTTTGTACTATTCTTTTGTGATTTATAGCGGAAGTCCATTCAATTGAAATGACATGAGGGAAGTAGAGAGCCTTGTAATCATGTTCCCAATACTACTAGGAAGAGGCTAAGCTAGATAGATCTCAGTTTGGGTCTATTTTGACCAAACTAGAGAATTAGGTCTAGTAGTAGAAAGTTAGGGTTTGACCATCCCTTTGGAAAAGGTCTTGTACAAAAGCCAAGTCTTTTGACTTTGGTCTTCATTCTCTATTGCAAGGAATACAAGCTCCCCATTTCCCTCCAATTCCCTTGTGTTGTGATTTGGTTGTTGGTTGTTGGTTTCCATTATTGTCTACTTGCCATTTCTATGCACGCATTCCCCCTCCCCCTTCACCACGCTCCTACATACCTTCTCATCCCTTCCTCCCCTCCTCTTCCATTTCCCATCTTGTGGAGCGGCGAGCTAGAGAGATTCCAAAGGCCACGGGGTAGTGACACCCATGGATAGGAGCACAACAAAGGCGCGCGTCAATCTATGGCAAGCGGTCGGAGGCCTTGAGCACCTCCACGGCATTGCACCTCCATCGTATAACATTTTTGGCACCACTGTCAGGGAGTGGATGCTTTTTTCTCTTTCTTGTTCTTCCTCCTACGAGAAACCCATTGCCTAGCTCCGAAAGGAGCTAGTAGTTGAGATAGAGAGAGAGAGAGTTAGCGAGAGAGAGAAAGAAAGAGGTTGGATTAGCTTTTTAGCTTTTTTATGAGATTGTTCGAAACGGAATTAGCTTAGATCGGATGTAGACGAGGGTAGTGTAGTTGCTAAGCCACTAGTGAAAAGAAACATCACGAAAAACTCATAAAACCTTAATTTTCTTCGACAGAAAGTAGGGGTAGAGACAGATAGAATTTGCTAAAAATTTGGTTCACCTATTTTTTTCATGTTTTTACTTGTTTTTTAGTTATGCATATGTAAGTTAATTCTCCCCCTAAACCCCCAACATATAACAGATCGGGAAAAACACCAAAGACACCCCCAAAATGGACGAAATCACATCGACGACGAACGAAATAACAATCGGAAACTTTCTGTCAGAAACTAGTTGATCCCCACGTAGAATTGCCCACGTCCACGTGTGGATATTGCAATATCCCGGCACAGATCCTAGACAGAGATCCACATGTGCATATCAGAACATCCACACACAGATCTAAGAAGATCTCCATACGGATCTCTGGAACTCCCGCCCAAAAAAATTTGAAAATCCATGCGTGGATATGTCCGACACATGTCAGACACATTAAATTAAATTTATTATTTTCTTCGACTGTTGCAAGATCCACGTCACGCAGATTTGGGAGTCAGTAGATCTCTTGCATCAACAGAAATCTCAGATAGAGTCCCCAGTTCCCTGCACAAATCTGGATAGTTCCCCACGTAGATCTTGACAGATCCATGTGTGGAACAACAGAGATCCACGTGTGGATCTCGCGAGATTGACGCATAGATCTCACCCGAAGAACTCAGAGCAGGACTGTTTTTTTTATTTTTTTTGAGTGCCTGTTTTCTCATTCTTCTCTGACGATTTGAGCCCTGATTCTGACATTATTTTCTCTGGTAAGAAGCGCTCTAGGAAGAATATCCAACGTGCATGCACAGTGCCGCATAAAGTAATTTCGTCCACCAAATGCACAATGAGATGTAATTGGCTCTTGAGAATGGTCCGCATTAAAGTTTCCTCTACCAAACAAACCACCTCCATTGCCATAGCACGCGCATCATCCAACCTGTTGAAATATAAATAAAGTTAGAATAAGAAAGTCAATTGTTATAATTAATATAACCAATAGTATTAGAGTAGGGAGGTAATTAGAATTCTTACCATAATAATTGTTGTATCCTGGAAAGTCATGCATTGTCCACATCAACACTACTTTCAAGTTGAAGTGTTAAGAGAAGGGAGGCCTACTAATGTCCACCATTGCAACACATGTCATCAAACACTTCCTCTTCCACGACTTCGTGGGGTGCAGGGCTATTGTCATCCCTTTCCCACTCATCTCTGACAATAGATTCCAAAGCTCCAACATCATCTCATCGACGCTTTGCATGCTCACGTTGAGCGTAGGGCACCATGTTATGGTGGTGATGCATTGTCTCATCTTCACTAGAACTGCTTGAGGAGGTTGATGACATCTTGTGTACAAAAGAGCAAACACATAATCATAATCAGTTTTTAATCAAAGTATAAAAAGTCTCTGTATCGCATGTATACCCACGTCTACACTGTGTGAGAACACGTGTAACGGCATCTACTTTGTGTAAAAACGTGTGTATATATGTCTCTACCCTGTGTGAAAATGCATGTATTTGCACTGCAAGGTAACCATACACGTGATGATACACGCAATCCTACACGCGGCAGTCTGTGTCATACTTTAAACAAAAGCCGCCGCCTACTCCAAAACCCTATTACTTTCATCACTTTCATCTTCTTCATCGGGAGACTCACTTATCAAGAGGTGAGTCAGTTTGTCATGTCTCTTCCCTTCCTTTTCTTTATGCAAATGTTCCTTTTCTTTATGTAAGTGTCTCTGTCCTTTCTTCTCTTTCCTTCTCTTGTCTTTGTGCAACTGTCTCTATACTTTTCTGAACACTGTGAATGAAAAGGACACTTTGGGGTTTGTTTTTATGGATGTGGGTCGATAGGCGGCCTTTTTTGCGAACCATTTTCAAAGATTCATGTGTAGGATCGCGTGTATGCCTACGTCTACCCTTCTTGCATAGAACTTTCACGTGAATATACACGTGATTTTGGATGGGGTTTTACACGTTTTCGTTGACGGGTTTTACACGCAACTGTGCACGAGTGTATACACACATTTTTGTTTTTTGCTTATCATAATTACATATTTCTATGCATGATCATGTGGTTGTATAAGGGTTCTAGAGGGAGAGAGGGGAATAGAAAGAGGAAGTGGAGGAGGTAATGGAAGGGAAAGAGACAAGAAGGGAGAGGGAAGGGAACGTAAGAGAAAGGGAAGGGAAAGAGGGAAGAAGGAAAGGAAAGAGGAAGAGGAAGAGGAAGAAAGGGAAGAGAAAGGGAAAGGAAGGGAAGGTAAAGAGAAAGGGAAAGGGAAGAGGAAGATGCACATGCATTTACATTTTCATTTTCACAATATGCATGTATGTATGATGAGGGGAAGAGAAGGAAAATGGAAGGGAAGAGGAGAATGCATATGCATGTGCATGATACATATGTATATGCTATGCATGTATGCATCTTGTACATATACTCTCTAGCTTCTTTTTGCAAATTCTTCATGGATCCAGGTTCTTCATCCGATCCATTTGCATACGACACTTGGATGATGGAGATGCTAGCTCGTTTTGGGCACCACCCTGGCCCAGTTGAGCTTATAGAGTATATTTATGCCCATCCCCCTTCTAGATTCCCTGGTATAGTCACCCCACTCTCGAGTGCCCATGTCACTCCACTACCTTCTGTGCGTGCGAGTTCGGTGAGATGGCAGGCTTCTCCTCTCCCATGACCATCGAGGAGACATACCCTTCCTAGACACACTCATGGACCCCCTCCTAGGCACTGTCATGTCAGGTCTCACAGCCATCATCACGTACTTCCTCATAGCCACCGCCATGCTCAATGTCATGTCCACAATCACATACACAATCCCCCAGTCGTGACTCCACCCGTAGTATAGAGCAAAGCAGATGCCGCAGTAGGGAGAGTGGGAGTAGAGGATGCGGCGGGTGCTTTGGTGGGGAAAGTGGTAGGGCACGCGGTGAGAGAGGAGATAGAGAGAGAGGAGTTAGAGGAGACAGTGAGGATGAGGAGGAGGTGAGAGATGTAGAGGGAGAGATATACTATGATGTGACAGATAGAGGCGGGATAGTGATGGATGCGAGGGGGAAAGAGGTAATGGATTACATGCGTAGGGTAGTATCAAACTTGTATAGAAATTGTTTTATTAAATTTAAAGATTAAAATAGCCGATTAGTTGGGGAGGTGATAGATGTTATACATAGTCGGTACCCCAATCCCCCACATGCGACATTCTCGGATGTACAGGGAAGGACGCGAATAAGGGAGATCTTAAGTAATAAAAGATCTCACTTTAAGAAACTCGCGTATGATGATCGGCTAAATCAAGCTGCGGGTGGCTATTCTATCGAGAAATCTGCCACTGCGAGGCCACTACCCACAAACGCGAGTGTAAGGAGGCAAAGAAATGAGCAGAGGGTGGTGTGAAGAGCAAGCAGCATGTGGAGGCATGACGGATCCAGATGGAGACCATTGGATCTTTGCATTTCAGATCTGGAGGCGTCGAGTTGTGGGAGGCAGAGCTCATAAGTATCTTGCCACCTTATTTGATTTTTTACTTAATTCATTGATTCTATGATTGTTTTAATCTTATAAATTGTGTGGTTTATGTTAGAGCAACGGGTTATGGGAAGGAAGCCCACAGCCCATGAGACTGCGTATGCTCGTCAGCATAGCAAACGTGACATGTGGGCCCTCTTCAGAACTAAGGGACATATTACGGACGCACAGTTTGAGATGGCCATGAGACCTTACAGTCAATAGGTACTTGAAAACTCTAAACAAATGATTTTGGTTTATTAAATTTTAAATTACACATATATATACTTATATATGATATATTACTTGAACAGGAACAAGCTATTGCTACATCTGCTGATGCTCCTACCACTGATGATCCACCTGCTGCCGCCGCCGTTGCCGCTGCTCCTACTCTTGCTCTTGCTAGACGTGAACGACAAGGTGAGCACTACTCATCGGACATGTATACCGATGTGAGCTCATCTGATCTTGGAGGGAGCAGCTCGTCATCATCTAAGTCTGAGTAGTACTCAGACTTATAGTATCACATCCGTATTGAGGATGTGGTTATATATATTTTTTTGTTACTGAAGCCATTGGCTTTTTTAGACAAACTAATTTGCTTTTGTATATATTTGTTTATAATTGAAGCCATGGGCTACTTTGACATATGGACTCCCTTGTATATATGTTTTTGCATAATGGAAGCCATGGGCTTATTTCACCACACATAAAATTTTGATAGTATTGCATTCATGTCTGTCTTGAATCGTGTATTGATAATGTCTGCATTCATGTCATTCTTGAATCGTGTATTGACAATGCAAAAAATGTTCTCCGTGGATGGTGCAATGCACCAAAAAAAAAATCTAGAGAGTGCTATTGGGTGCTGGAATGCTGGAATAGCATTCAGGCACCAAATAGCACTCTTTGGATTTTTTATTTTTGCTCTCTGTTTGCATGTATCTGCAAAAGTCTGTCAAAATCGTGTGTATATGCACGGAAAATCTGTTAAACATGTGTGTATTGACGCAACAAAACTGGTAAAACACGTGTATAAGCTCGTGTATCAGTGCATCTGACGAGCATCATACACACGCTTTTACACGCATGTTTGTGGCCACGATTATACACACACTGATACACAGGCCCGCTACTTTTTTTTCATAAGTCATTTTTTGCAGCTAGCAGTGCGGGTATGAGCCCGATCCCTTGTATGAGAGGCATGTTTAGCCCCTTAAATTCACCCCTACCACCACTTATCTTTCCTTCACAACCTCCACTGCCAAGCGTGACCCCCAATTCACCAAGTCATAATAGAGGATTCACAAGAATGTGAAGTGGCTGCTAGCCCAAACACTTCAGCAACGGAATATGCTGAAGACCCAGAAGAGGAGCCAATGATACTGCTCTACTATATCATGTGGGAGGGAGCACCAGTTCTAGTGTTCCAGAAAACTACATTCCAGCCTAGAGAAAGAGATATAAATAGCACAACCAGGAGACCCCCACTCACTTGCTAGACATGCGAAGGCCCCCACATGGAGTCCGAATGTCCATAGAGACAACCCCCCCTCCAAATGCAATGTTACCACTGCACATGACCACACAGGGTATCAAGCTATCCAAACATACACTCCCACCGGCCCAAGATAATCCCACACCACCAACCACCTCATGCACTAGGTGTGGAGTGGATCACTTATTCAAGGACTCTCCATTGAAGAGACCTACAACACTTCTGCCTCCCATAATCACGAGTCTCAACTTGTTGAGCATCTAAAGAGGGCAAGTTGTAAGTGTTCCACTTAATATGTTGACCCGGCTACAGGCTAAGAAAAGACAAGATCAGGCTGAATCTTTGAAAGCTCAAAACCCTAAGGATAAACACAACCATACCAACCCTTAGACCTCCAATAGTAAAAAGAATGCGGTAAGGGTGGGTAAAGGGAAAAACAAGGTTGCGATCCAAGAAGGATCCGATGAGGATAATGCGACCATATGAGTCACACGCATCAAGCAGTAAGTCCTCGGCAGGAGACCCCATTGATATCCTAACCCCACATGAGACTCAATAGAGGGCTGAGAGGGCACCTAGACCATCCACACCTAAGGGATTTGGTGAGTACCCTGACCCCCTCATTGAGAAACATAGGATGATCTATGCTCAAGACCTCCTATGCGAATGCCAAGAAAAGTTTGAGCGACGGTTACGTGACAACAAGGGAGTAGACATAGTTCACCTCCTAATGGTTAACCCCTTCCCTCCCCCAAAGCCAATATAGATACTACCATGGGTAGAGGAATAAGAGGAGGAACAAGACCTCTGCGATGTCGTATCCGCACTAGAACCTCCAAGAGTGGAGCCAAGTCTCCACAACCGGGTGACATCATAGGTAAACATAGAGCCTCAGATAGACTAGGTCAAGATGAGCCAGAATCGCATGAAATGGGCCGAGTAGAAGGACCCAAGGACATAACAGGTCTTACCGCCTTCTTGTTCACTGAGGTAAAGATGCCCATAGGATGTCCAACCCTATGGATAGATCTGACTGGATAAACGAGTGGCTTCCTGCACCAAAAGGCTAGGTTCGGGCCAAGGAATCTCTAGAGCCAACCCCATCTTTTCACAAGGATGGTACCCAGTCAGAAGGGAAACCCCTTCCTAAGTTACCATTCAACATGTTAGATCACTACTTCAAGGGTGATGATCCTAATGCTCTGGTACATGTCTCCTACCATAACCACAAAGCTACGGCCATATTAGATGGAGGGTCAGGAGTAAGCCTTATTTTTCAGTGATGTTGGGAAGCCTAGGCAAAGCTAGAGTACCAATCGACAAACCTCCTAGTCAAGCTAGCAGATGGGGCGACTGCAAAGTGGCACAGTGAAATATATATGCATTACCACCTTTTGCATGTCCTTTAGGCATTCATGCATTCTTATGGAATTCTAGAAGAAAGCAGACTCCTTCAACATCATCTTAGAATGCCTATTCATGCCACTCTCCCGACTAGTCCATGACTGGTCCACCAACTGCATTTGTATAAGGTAGGGAGAGGAAGTCATAAAGGTAGACATGACCAAATGCAAAGCCCGCCCTATAAGTGGAGGTTTATTTGTAGATGGGTCAGCTACCAACAAAAGAACTGCTTCCTTAAACACCATCCATCTGTACACGAAGGTAGGAAGTAGGCTAGGGTACACAGAGATTGGCAATAGAGGAAGAAATGTCTAATGCTACCACCACCTCTATCAACATGATTCGACTAGTAGACCCAGCTTTAGGAATAATCAAGGTCAAGTTGGATTTTGAGTGGCTGGACTATGTCAAAGCTAGTGATACCCACCAGTAGTTCACTCTAGAATGGGGTTCCCACTTGAGTAGCATCATGACTTCTTGCTTATATTAGATGGAAAAGAAAATTAGAGCTGCCGATGTGGGGGCAAATCCCAACTCCTCATGGTGAGGATAAAACCTCTCATCTTCTATTGTTAGGATGACTAAGAAATGGAGTTAAAAAGGATATTCTTCAATGACAAAGAAGCTCGAATAGCTGCAACATAAAAAGAAGTGCCACCTCCATGTTGAGAACAAGCTCAAACAAGCACACCTAGAGGAAGAGTGCTCTTGCATAAGAGTATTTATTGTTCATGGCGATGTTTGTACATTCACATGCTAGAGAGAATATATATGCAACGGCTCACACAGTATATATATAATTGATTACTCACAACATATCCATAATATAATTCACAAAAGTATCCCAATATAATTCACAAAAGTATCCAGCACTCATCAAGCATAAGATTCAAAAAACTATCTACAATATCACTGACAAAAGAATCTAGAGTATCATTTGGAAAAGTATTCAAGGTTTCATTTACAAAAATCTTCAGAGTATCATTTACAACAAAAGTATCCAATGTTACATTACGATGGAACTAAGCTCATCAACCTACATGCATTCTAGTATTCTACAAAAACACGCCACCAAATATATTCGGGTGAGGGCCGAGAAGAACGAAAACCAGGGCCCCCACACTAGAGTTTGTGAATGCCTTTGCAAGCTCAATTAGGCCCAACCTCGTAGAGTGAATACAACAACCGACAGATCAATCATGTATATGCTGAGGCGCTACAAAGGGACCAAGAGGCCCTTGAGGTGCAGTTAGCACAAGACACGACCCTCGGGGGGGGGGGGGGGGGGTCACTATGTATAAACCCTCTATATCACGTGCGTTCAAGGCCAATTTGTAAAATCTCTTATCTATAAATTTTACATTAATAAAATATACTACTTTTCTATACAAATCTATAATTTTTTTCCAAAATGATTTAAAATACTCCCTTATGTAACTTAATTTTTGTAAATTTTGGAAATTAAAAATATCCTTTTGTTGAACTCACATGATAGGGTTACATATGATGAGTGACCCCACCCGAGACATGACCTATGAACCCCACTTACCGACATTCAACCCTATGATTGAGTACAACAAAATAGGGGCTCTCTTTGGCAAGTACCAGCCAGTTGCACCATCTGACGAGGGAACCTCATGGGATCCTGCACCCAAACTGACACCAGGGGCAACCATACCCCGTTTTAGCACGTTAGGCTCACAACCCTATGTATGGAGCACGTCTGTCCCCCCAAGCCAAAACCTAGGAGATTATGAGGACAGTATGCACTATTAGGGTACTCAATACCCTGGGATTTCCATGGAACCAACTTAGGGGTGGAGAATTACCTAGCAACTGAGAGGCATGTTCAACCCCTTTAATTCACCGCTACCACCACCTATCTTTCCTTTATGTTACCACTGTACATGACCACATAGGATATTAGACTATCCAAACATACACCTTCCACCGGCCCAAGATAACCCCACACCACCAACCGCCTCATGCACTAGGTGTGGAGTGGATCACTTATTCAAGGACTCTCCCTTGAAGAGACCTACAACACTTTCGCCTCTCGTAATCACGAGTCTCAACTTGTTGAGCATCTAAAGAGGGCAAGTTGTATTTGCTTAATATGCTGACCCGGCTACAAGCCAAGACAAGACAAGATCAGGCCAAATCCTTGAAAGCTTAAGACCCCAAAGCTAAACACCACCATATCGACCCTTAGACCTCAAATAGCAAAAAGAATGCGGTTAGGGTGGGTAAAGGGAAAAACAAGGTTGTGATCCAAGAAGGATCTGACAAGGATACCACGACCGTATGAGTCACATGCATCAAGTGGTAAGTCCTTGATAGGAGACCCCATTTATATGCTAACCCCACACGAGACTCAACAGAGGTCTAAGAGGGCACCTAGACCATCCACACCTAAGGGATTTGGCAAGTACCCTGACCCCCTCGTCGTTGAGAAACAGAGGATGATCTATGCTCAAGACCTCGTACGTGAATGCCAAGAAAATTTTGATCGACGGTTACGTGACAACAGGGGACCAGACATAGTTCACCCCCTAATAGTTCACCCCTTCCTTCCCCCAAAGCTAATACAAATACCGCCACGGGTAGAGGAATAAAAGAAGGAACAAGACCTCCTCAATGTCGTACCCCCACTAATAGATAGACTAGGATCAAGAAGAAGAACTCGATTCCCAACCTAACTTCATGGGTAGAGTATTTGACGAAGATCTTGGAGTACCCAAGATAGGCATGGAAGACAATATGTCCTTCCATGTCTTCGATGAGCCGGAATCGCACGAAACGGGCCGAGGGGGTTGAAAAGCTACGCTGCAAATAGTGGTTTGACAACAATATTAAATCCAAAGACCTTAATGAAGGAGATCTAGCCTTTCTCTTCAGTGTACGCAACACCAAGAGAAAAATGAAGTATCGCGGCCTAGGACCCTACCGTCTATCCAAAATCACCCCTCAGGGGACAGTCTGCATTGAGACACTTGATGGTGTTGAGATGGTGGAATACATAAATGATATCAATCCCAAAGGGTATTATGGACTCTTAACCATGAATATCTTAGCTCTACTTCACTGTAAAAAGAAACAAGAGAAGGAGCTCAAGCTCCAAAAGCAGGAGGAAGAGCGAGAGAACGATGCCAAAAACAAAAATGCACGAGACATGACCGCCAATAACATTAACATGGATACTCTTATCATCGTAGATGATGAATAACCCACAATCATCCCCCTTGTGAGGATAACAGTAGGTTTTCAAGTACAAGGTCCGAAGGCCCAAGCTAAAGTCATGATCGATACCGGGGCAAGTCATAACTTGCTCTCATTTGAGACATTCATTAAACGCTTCCAAGTACCTCTCGCTCCTACATCCTCTCGGATGATTGCGGTAAATGGGCAAAGTATAAGTGTGGTAGGATCAATAGGCATACCACCCTAGTTGCTAACCATCTACTTCCATGCAAGTACTTTGTGACCCCCATAGGCACACTGCAAGAGCACGTGATCCTAGGAAGACCGTAGATAGCGGTAACGTCATGTCACATCAATTGGATAGAATACACTTCGGCCCTGTACCTTCCCAATGGAATCACGATGGTATCACTCTGCAGCAAGGATACCAAGGTTCAGCCTAGTACCACCATGATGGAGGTGGTTGTTAGCTCACTGCCGACACCAGCCTCTCCTTTGAAGGCAATGAACCTTAGACTAGCTAAGATACCTTCTCCCCCTATCCAACCCATGCAGCGATGGGTCCACAAGGACTTATTGCCCCCAAAGGAAGGCAAGATCCATGAAGTAAAGGTTTGGTTCCCCAAACAACCTCATCATCAACATGCCAAACCCTAACTCCCCAAACCTTGCCGTAACAAACAAAGAACCCAATAACTATGGATACCATGAAGGTCACCCTGTCGTCATGATAGGTGGATTCCATGCCATATACTTAGGTCCCAAGGTAATTATGAAGGCAATCCTTATATTTGGGTCCCTAAGATGAAGATTGCCGGTCCGCAAAGCCACAACCCACCAACGCCCCAATCAAAGACATGGGTATGGCAGCTTAAAGCCCCACGGTCTAACACGACAATGGTGGTAGCCCCAAAAGAACTTGGGAATGCTGTAGTAAATGTAGAGCAACAATCTCAAGCCTTGTGTGGACCTGGAGAGTCCTCTACTGGTGGTTCTAATGCATGGACAAGGAGATTGAGATCTAGTGAATCATCACATGGTGGTCCTCATGCTGTTGTGAAGGTATCACGCAAGGGAAAAGAAAAGGTGGACCATGCTCCAGTGTTTGATGTTTCAGCTAGTAGTTCTCATGTTGATAGAGAGTCAAGTGGCTCTGCAATGAGCCTTGATGAGGAGCTTGGGATTTCTTCTGTTGTTACACCTAGTGCAAGAAAAATTAGACATGCTTTAAATACTCTTGCAAGTGATCCAATTGTATGCAGGTCCACACGTGTTAAGTATCTAGTTGATAGGCTGAGATATGATGGGTATATTGCACATGATTATGCTTATATGGTCAAGGTTCTAGAGCAACTAGAGTCCACATGCTTTGAGGATGCAGCAGGGTATAATAATAGGGAAGCACCTATGGATGAAGAGATGGATGCCTTGGATGCAAACCACACTTGGGATTTGATGCCTTTGCCTCATGATAAGAAGGCTATTGGCTACAAGTGGGTTGACAAAGTACAGCACAATGTTGATGGGTCTGTGAGAAGTACAAGGCAAGATTGGTTGCCAAGGGATTTTCACAGACATATGGAATTTATTATGGGGAAACCTTCAGCCCAGTTGCAAGGATGGCAACTGTGAGAGCAATGAATTGATATGGCTACTGCAAAAGGATGGTCTTCGCATTAGATGGATGTGAAGAATGCTTTCTTGCATGGTGATTTGAAAGAAGAGGTGTATATGATGCAACTAGAAGGTTATGAGGATGATGCACACTCGATTTTGTATGTAGGTTGCACAAAGCCTTGTATGGCTTAAAACAGGCACCCAGGGCATGTTTGGTCGAACAAGATAGGGCAATATCTTGTCACTATTGGATTTCATATTTCCAATGCAAATTTTTCACTTTATGTGAAAAGGATAGACGGGGGGATTGTGCTTGTAGTCATCTATGTTGATGACTTGATTATTACAGGTGATAGTGATACAGACATTAATGAAGTGAAGCTACTTTTGAAGCAAAAATTTGAGATGAAGGATTTGGAAGAGCTGTGTTACTTCTTGGCATTACAGGTACATGGCTACACAGATGCTGACTAGACTGGTAATGTCTCAGATAGGAGATCTACTAGTAGTTTTTTGTTTTCCATTGGGAGTGCTGCCATCAGTTGGAGTAGCAAGAAGTAGCCGATTGTCGAGCACAGAGATTGAGTACAGGGGTGCAGCTATGGCTGCATGTGAGGTAGCTTGGTTACAGAAGCTACTTGTAGATATGGGACAGTCAGTTCACGAAGCAGTTGTCATTTATTGTGACAACATTAGCAGCATCATGCTTGCTAATAACCTAGCTTATCATGCTAGAAGGAAGCACATTGAGGTGTATTATCACTTTGTGAGGGAAAATGAAAAGGTTGTAATAGGTGAGATTGATCTTGCGTGTGTTAGCATTGAGGAGTAGGTGGCTGATATTTTTACGAAGGACTTGGGCACCGAGAAGCTTTGCAGCTTTAGGAGCTTGCTTGGTTACTTGAATTGGATTTGATCTTGAGGGGGAGTACTACAAAGGATCGGGCTCATACCCACGCTCTTGGCCGCGCAATATGACTTGTGGAAAGAAAGTATCGGGCTTGTGTATAGGCACGTGTATCATTGCAGCCAGAGACATACGTGTAAATGTGCGTGTATACACATAGTCAGACGCACTGATACACGGGCTGGTACATGTTGAGAGTTGTGGTGCCATAAGCACATGTAGAGCAAAGGTATGAGCAAAGGACAAGCTGCCACATGGCATGGAGGAGATATCCCACATGTGAGCAAGCAAATGGATGTAAGTACCCTCACCTATAAAAGGGAGGTTCATTTGAAGTAATATCAATCAAGCACTTTGCACTATCTCAAGATTCTCTTTATGAGTCCAAGCTAATCTATCTTGGAACCTAATTGACTTGAGATACATGTCATGAGCACTCTCTTTATCATGTTTCCACATAGGTTCCATCCACCTTAGAGTATTCCATAGATCTTGAGGCACACATGTTTTGTCATGGTATCAGAGCATAGGTTTAGGTCTCCTAGCTTAGCTCATTAGTAGTTCACTAGGATTGCTTCCATTCCTAGATTAGTTGTAGGCATGTCTTAGGAGCTCATGTTTTTCTTCTAGGTTAGTTTTAGTTTTTAGATTGAGAGAATTCCGTCCATTGAATGAAAATTCCGTTCATTGCTATGAGATATTTCCATCATTCTTGATGAGAGAGAGAGAGAGTTCATTCCTTTTAGAGATCTATTTTGTGAAATAGATCTGTGAGAACTTCTTCTTCTTCTTTTTCTTCTTAGAGAGAGCTTGTTGAGTTTGTTGAGAGCGTTGAGAAAATTCTACTAAAGTCTTCTCCCACTAGCAAAACAACAGTGCTTCTCTGACTTCTGCTCCTTACAATGGGATGAATAGCTCTCCCAACTCCACCTACCAACTCGGCTACTCTACTCTTGTGATGCTCATTGCGAACTAAGGCGCCCTCGTTTCCATACACTATCTACTGGAGTGCCAGTTCGTCAATGTCCTCTGCACCGCAAACCCGTCCCACAGCACGAGCAAGGCTTCTCCACTATCAACATACTTGAACGCAAGCCAGCAGCTCCAGCCTCATCATCGACTAGCCCCTCCAAAGCAAAAGACAACCACCTCCGCCGAAGGGAAGAACCTGGCTACATCAACCTCCTTTGCAGCCACCTGCAGGTCATTGTGAATGAACGCTCACGGTGCAGCGCCTCCTCAACGAACCTCTTCCATGAAGCTTCCGATAACCATAGCCAACCACAACCAGTAGCAACCATCTAAGAGCAGCCAGCGCTCCTGCATCGATCGACCTTCATGGAAGCTTCTCCAAGATGAGCTAGCGCTCTCACTCCAACAACTACCTCTACACTAGCGACTCACGGTAGCTTCGCCTCGGCTGACCAGCTCTGCAGCATCTTCGCGTCGCCGTCGGCCGTCGTCATTGCAAGTTCGCCGCATCTCCGTCGACGCACTGACAGAACAGATTGCATAGTTTTCTACAAAGTCTCCTAAGGTTCCCCAAAAATTGACATGTGGCAAAGATAAAACTTAACCACAGCCAGGAGTAGTTCAGTTAGTAGGGTGAAGTTCAGTTACTTGGACCATAGTTAGGTTTGTTTAAACTCTGGGTTAATTCAGTTTGGTCAAAAGTGTGCCACGTGGCACAGGGCCACCTAAGCACACAGCCCCTGCCAAGCACAGTCCTGCAAGCAGCATGTGAATAGCCAAGCCACATCATCAAGGCCCCCTCTTCTTCACAAAAGCTTCAACAAGCCATAACTTGCAATCCAGGAAAAATTTGGACATGCTCCAAAAAGGAAAAGTGATCGTCTTTTCGAGCTCTACGCATCTGTCAAGTCAAAATCATTGTATGCAATTAGACACTGCCAATATTGAAAGTATTCAATTGGTAAGACCTTTGCAACAAATGAAAAAGCAACGCATGAATGTAGAAAGTATGCCAAAAGCACAAGTGCATGAGATGACCATAGCAGAAAGCATGGCATCCACACGTAAAGCATCATGGCACATGGAAGAACAAAGCATCATGCATGAAGCTACACCAAGCAAAGAAGCCAACAGGGTCATCATCAAGCCATGAGCCAAAAGGTGACATCAATGGAATGCATTGAAAAGCAAAAACCTTGCCAACCTTGCCTATATTTTGTAAATCAAGCCTGACCACCTGAGAGTAGCTATGAAAGCACCCAGGGGAGGTATTGACATGTAAAAGCCACACTTGACCACCTTAAGTAGCAATGCATGCACTGAGGGGAGGTGATGGAATGTAACTCACATCTGACCACCTTGCAGTAGCCAAAGGATTATGGCACCAAGGGGAGGTGTTGAGAGTTGTGGTGCCATAAGCACATGTAGAGCAAAGGTATGAGCAAAGGACAAGTTGCCACATGGCATGGAGGAGATATCCCACATGTGAGCAAGCAAATGGATGTAAGTACCCTCACCTATAAAAGGGAGGTTCATTTGAAGTAATATCAATCAAGCACTTTGCACTATCTCAAGATTCTCTTTATGAGTCCAAGCTAATCTATCTTGGAACCTAATTGACTTGAGATACATGTCATGAGCACTCTCTTTATCATGTTTCCACATAGGTTCCATCCACCTTAGAGCATTCCATAGATCCTGAGGCACACATGTTTTGTCAGTACATGTGTTCTTATAGTTTAGCTACGCCTGTACACGTGCATTTGACAGACTATCCACATGTATACACGCGACTTTAACAGTGTTGATGCCTCGATACGTGCGAACAGAGAGGAAAAAAAAAAATCCAGAGAGTGCTATTTGGTACTTGGATGCTGTTCCAGCATTCAAGCACCCAATAGCACTCTTTGGATTTTTTTTGGGTGCATTGCACCATCCACGATGAAGATTTAGTGCATTGTCATTATCGATTCAAGAACAACATGAATGCATATATTATCAATACATGATTCAAGACAGACATGAATGCAATACTATCAATTCACAATTCAATATTACTATCAAAATTTTATGTGTACACATATATACAAGGAGTCCATATGTCGAAGTAGCCCATGGCTTCAATTATAAACAAATATATACAAAATCAAATTGGGCGGTCTAAAAAAGCCCATGGCTTCAGTTACAAAAATTTATATACAACCACATCCTCAATAAGTGTGAGTCTGATTAGACCCAGATGAAGACCTGCTGCTCCCTCCATGATCAGATGAGCTCACATAGGTATACATGTCCGATGAGTAGTGCTCACGTCCAGCAGGAGCAGGGGCGGTGGGTGGATCATCAGTGGAAGGAGCATCAATAGGTGCAGCAGCAGCTTGTGCCTGTTTAAGTAATATATCATATATAAGAATATATATATATGTAATTCAATAAACCATAATCATTCGTTTAGAGTTTTCAAGTACCTGTCGACCGTATGGTCTCATGGCCGCATCAAATTGCGCATCCGTAATACGTCCCTCGGTTCTAAAGAGGGCCCATGTGTCACATCTGCTATGCTAGCAAGCATACCCAGTCTCGTGGGCTGTGGGCCTCCTCCCCATAACCCGTCGTTGTAACATAATCAACACAATTTCATGACTCGACACCGCCAGATCCAAAATGCGAAGATCCAATGGTCTCCATCTAGATCCATCGTGCCTTCACATGCTGCCTGCTCTTCACGCCACCCTCTACTCGTTTCTTTGCCTCCTTTCACTCACGTTTGTGCGCAGTGGTAGGTTTCTCGGTAAAATAGCCACCCGCAGTTACATTGAGCCCATCATCGTACGCGAGTTTCTTAAGGTGAGATCTTTTATTACTTAAGATCTCCCTTATTCGCATCCTTCCCCATACATTCGAGAATGTTGCTTGTGGGGGATTGGGGTACCGACTATATACAGCATCTAGGACCTCCCCAACTAATCGGCTATTTTGATCTTTAAATTTTATAAAACAATTTTTGTACAAGTTTGAAACTACCCCCCGCATGTACTCCATTACCTCTTTCCCCCTCGCATCTATGACTACCCTGCCCCTATTCGTAACATCATAGTAAATCACTCCCTCCACCTCTCTCACCTCCTCCTCATCCTCACTGTCTCCTCTATCAGACCTCCCTCTATCTCCTCTCTCACCGCGAGCCCTACTACCTCCCCCACCAAAGCACCCGCCACATCCTCCACTCCCACTCTTCCTACTATAGCGTTTGCTCTCCTCTGTATTGCGGGAGTAGTCATGACTGGGGGACTGTGTACGTGACTGTGGCTGTGAGGGAGCACGTGTTGGTGACTGTAAGCCTTGACGTGACGGTACCTATACGAGGGTGTGCGTGAGTGTGTCTGGGATGGGGTATGTCTCCTCGGTGGACGTGGAAGAGGAGAATCTGCATGCCGTCTCGCCGGACGCGCAGGCATAGATGGCAGTGGAGTGACATGAATACTCAGGGGCGGGGTCGCATGCCCAGGGAATCTAGGAGGGGGATGGGCTTGCATGTACTCTGTAAGCTCAAAGGGACCAGGATGGTGCCCAAAATGACTCAGCATCTCCATCATCCAAGTGGTATATGCAAATGGATCGGATGAAGAACCTGGATCCATAAAGAATCTACAAAAATCAAAGAACCTGGATCCATGAAGAACCTAAACTGATGCATCGTCCTACATGATTAATGCCCATAGGTAGGTAGTAACAAAATGCTTTGGATGAACAAACATGCAAGCTCGACAAACTAGACTCGCAAGCATGACAAACACAGTCGACAATCTTTATGTTTTGGATGAGCAAACATGCAAGAAGGACAAACACAATCGACAATCTTTATGTTTTAGATGAGCAAACATGCAAGCTAGACAAGGAAGACACGAACAGATGGTCGCGTGTAAGAACCTGTCCAGGATTGCGTGTATAGTCGCGTGAACAAACCGTGCAAACAGACTACACGTAGCAATACATGCACTTCTTCATGTGCTTCTACAAAAACTTTTCCGAAAGCAATCGACCACCGACAAATCTACCTTTAAAAAACACCCGACTGTCAATATCATTCTCCACAGCTGCATGCAATCACAACCAAAAGGAAAGGAGACAAAACAATCGCATAAACAAAGGACAAGTAGACTGACCTCTCGAAAAGTGAGTCTTTGTCTTCTTTTTTGGCTGGCTTCCTTCACCCCTATCTTCTCTCTACACCCATGTACGCTCCTTGCACTTTGCTTTGGGTAGGCCAGGCGAGTGGAAGGCGCTTGGAAGAGGCACAATTGGCAGTGACGAAGGAAAGTGATGAAGTTTGAAAATGGATTTTGAAGTAGGCGGCGGGTTGCGGGTTAGGTATAGATAGATAACTGCATGTAGGAGCACGTATAGAAGCGCGTGTAGTAATAACCGTCGCATGGATACACACAATTTTTGATAGCTAGACGTGCCGTTACACGCGTATTTGCACAGTACAGACGATTCACACCGTGTACACGAGCTAATACACGCGACACAGAGACTTTTTTGCTTTCATTAAGAACTGATCCTGATTATGAGTTTGCTCTTTTGTACATAGGATGCCATCAACCTCCTCAAGTAGTTCTGGTGAGGATGAGACAATGCGTCATCATGATCGTGATGTGTGGTTGGGACAAAGGATCAAGTGTATGTGTAATCGATGTCAAGGATGCATTGTACGAGCGCATTGAATTACCTTGAATCACATCTCCATGTATGGAGAATGGAATCAAACAAGATTAGAGGTGAGTAGATGTAAATTGATATATAGTATTCAAATGACTCATGGTGTCTAAATTAATGGAGTTGTAATATATATACTCTGATTGAAGCAGGATGCAGTACCACACCCTAACATGGTGCCCTATGCACGGCGAGAGCACGCAAAGCATCGACGAGATGATGCTGGAGCTCCGGGATCTATTGTCAGAGATGAGTGGGAAAGGGATGACAATAGTCCTGCACCCCACGAAGTTGTGGAAGAGGAAGTGTTTGATGATATGGTGCGGTATCTTTTTAGGGATGATCCCAAAGGTATGGACGACAATGATATGGAACAAGAGCATCTTTACAATGCTTCATCGACACCAGTTTTTGAAGGGTGCACATTCTTTATTTTACGTGCTTCACTTGAACTACTCAATATACAAACAGTTTATGGATGGAGCAATGCAAGTCTTGACGCATTATTGAAGTAAGCATTCTAACTTGCGAATTTGAATGTGTGGTTTTGGGTTTAGGGTTTAGGGTTTAGGGCTAATTGGTGATATTGGATGCAGGCTATTATCAAACATGCTTCCAAAGGGGAATAGACTACCCACCTCAAGAGACAAAGCGAGGCGCTATGTGACATCTCTTGGAGGATTGGATTATGATCGCATACATGCATGCGTCAATGATTGCATTCTCTTTTGTGGGACGCATAAGGAGGATCGACATTGTCCCGCTTGTGGTGAAGTAAGGTATAGAACAGATGTGAAGAGTTTTGATGTACCTCGTAAAGTCTTGTGACACTTTCCTATAATTCCTCGCATGTTCAAGTCCAAATCCATAGTAGAGCTCATGTCACGGCATTCCTCACATCGATTGAATGATGGCATGTGGAGAATTCCCGCAGACACTCCTGCTTGGAAGCATATTGAAGATGAGTGGCCCAACTTTAAAACAGAGCCCAGAAACTTGAGACTTGGCCTAGGTATGGATGGAGTGAATCCATTTGGTTTCAAGAGCACACATACAGCGTGTGGCCAGTTGTGTTGGTGAATTACAACCTTCCACCATCAATGGCGATCAAGAAGGGACATCTTATGTTATCCCTTCTAATTCCATGGAAACATAAAGTCAAGCATATGGATGTTTATCTTGAACCGTTGATTGATGAGTTGGAGGAACTATGGAGAGGTGTTGCAGTGGTGGACATTAGTATGCCTCCCTCCTCTTGACACTTCGACTTGAAAGCAGTGTTGATGTGGACAATGCATGACTTTCTAGGATACAACGATTGTTCTGGTAAGAATTCTAATTACCTCCCTACTCTAATACTACTAGCTATATTAATTATAACTATTGACTTTATTATTCTAACTTTTATTTATATTTTAACAGGTTTGAAAACATCGGGTAAACATGCATGTCCATTTGTGGCCCTTCGTTAGTACATGAGTATGCTGACGGTTTGTGTAAGACCATATTCGATAATCATCATAGATTTCTACCGTCAGATCATCCTAAATATGTTGCTAGTAAGAGTAACATTCCTCCACAAACACTTCGTGCAAAAGATTGGAAGCGTATTTGGGAGTCTACAAATGTTCTTCCTCCAGATGGCATGAACAGGTATAGTAATGTTTTTCAATCTTGTTTTGTGTAGTCTCTACTTGGATTAAAGATGACATAGAGCAATCCCTTGTGTAGGTAATCCATTTTTTTCCGGCTACCATATTGGACCCATCTTAAGATCAACCATCTTCTTGATCCCATGCACATCTTCAAGAATGTGGGATCTGGTATTTGGGAACATGTTATTGGTAAATGAGAAAATGTTAACATACGGGAGGACTTGTAGGATGCAGGACGTATACGTCAAGATTGGCCATAAGAGGAGGGTGGGCACGTTCATCTTCCGCCTGCACCCTGGATTATATCAAAGAAGGAGGAGAAGCAGGTAAAGCAGGCCATCACCACTTTGTGTACTCCCACTGGATGCATGAGATCATTGAAGGGAGCCTTTACAACCCTTAAGAAAAGAGGCGTTGAGCAATTATATGGGTTGAAGTCCCACGATTGGCACAAGATGCTCCACGTAAGTGTTTTCCAAGTCTTATACATTGAAAGTTAATTTTGTAATGCCCTAAACCATATATACATGTGCTCTTATGTGCACAGTTCATACTACCTACTAGCATCGACCATTATGCAAACAAGAGTTTGAAAAAATGTATTTATAAGATGGGCGAGCTTGTGAGGTATGTAAAACCCATGTCAAATCACCCTTCATTATACCTTGCAAAATGAACATGCATGAGGTTACGTATAACGTACTATGCATTTATTTTTTAGATATGTTAGTTCCAAAGCAATTGATCCAGCCACGTTGGATGATGCGCGTGTTATGGCAGTGGAGGTGGGTTGTTTGGTAAAGGAGACTTTTCCACGAACCATTCTCACAAGTCAACTACATCTCATTGTGCATTTAGTGGATGAAATTGCTTTATGTGGCACTGTGCATGCATGTTGGATGTTCTTCCTAGAGCGCTTCATGAAGACCTTAAAAGACTTTGTGAGGCAAAGTGCAAGGCCTGAAGGAAGCATGGCCGAGGGTTGGTTGATACAAGAGTCTCTCGTATATATTTCAAAATTTCTTGGTCAGGTGGATAGCTCTTTGCCGCGACTGTGAAGCAATGAAGAGGACTTGAGGATGACCTCTATTGTGCCTCAAGGAAAAGGACAGAGTAAAGTAATTGACAGAACATTGATTGATGATCTCAATTTCACTTGCATCCTTAATAGTGATGTCATGAGAAGATGGGTTATAAGATATGAAGATGCAAAGACAAAAAGGAAAGCAAACAGAGCTCTCTTTCGGAGGCAACATGGCTCTTGTAAGGCGTACCCTAAGCATCTAGCAACACTTCCGAATGATATCCATATTGATTGGTTGCATGAGGAAATGGAGAGAGCAGAGAGCGAAGAGGGGCTGCATATCACGGTGGAAGAATGGGAGTATGCACGAGGATGCATGTTAAAGGTACATAGAACTAATGTTTTGCATTCTTTGTAAGTGATTTGCTTTTAATATTTATTCACATTGCTTACACAGATATTTCTTATATTTTGGTTCAGTGCACTATGTTCAATGCTATATGGTGTGAAGACAAGCATTTTCAAACACAAAGAATAGATGAAAAGAGGAATACACAAGATTGGGGTGTCATTAGTAGCTTTGAGGGAGCCGATGGAAAAATGGATGATTATTGTGGCACAATCCAAGACATATTTAGGCTTGACTTTCATCGCTTCTTTGTGTATGTTTTGGATGTCAAATGGCAAATGAACGTGGTGGAAAAAGGGCCTAATGCAATGATAAAACGCCATGCAAGTGGCGATGAAACTATGGACTCTACAAAGTTTTGGCAAACAAAGAAAGATAGGCTTGTATTGCCACAGCAATGTGAGCAGGTATGCATTTTTTTACAAATGTGTTTCATGTAAATATATATGTAAGCTCGCATACCCCTTGACTTTTGAAATGCTAATTAATTAATGCATCATGTGTATTTTAGTAGGTGATCTATCTGCCAATGGTGCATGACAGTAAATGGTGGTACGTCATCCCTATTGCACCACGTTCCAAAGTGATGTATAATACATTCACTGATATAGAGCATATGGAGGATGTAGCAAGACACAATGAAGATGATGTCAAACATGCCAATGAAGATGATCATGATAATGAGGATGATCGTGCCATTTCTCATGATCATGAGGATAACCCTACCATTGAGGATGATGGTGATGTTGATGAGGATGATCAGGGCATCGGTACCATTATCAATGGACAGAATATCGATAGTGGAATAAATTTAGTCGTAGCCTTACAAATTGATCAAATGGATATTGATGTTGATCGTTTGGCAAGGATGGATCTTATTGAAGATGAGATCGAACCCTAACCAATCCATCACAGTATCATTCTAAATTGATGACATTTCTATTGTATATGTTGTCTTTTAATAATCATCTCATGATTTATTTTTGAATATATTATATTGTTGTAAATGCATGTAGTGGGATTGTGTGATGGTATATATATATTGTAATGTACTATGACATGGTTTAAAGAAACTGGTTTTCAATTTTGAAAAGGAATGGAGTTTTTTCTTATAAAGCTCTGTGTCGCGTGTAACAGGGCATGTATCATTGCGTGTAAAAAATAGATTTTACGCGTATATACACGTGCTATTACATGCATTTTTCAAAACAAAACACACGCGAGTTTAAATGCTAGTATACACACGCTCGACACTGCTCGTATTTATGCACGACCATACATGCACCCATAACTTGCCGCGGGTATCGAACGCATGTATGGCAGCAGTGTCTTGTAGTGGAGTGTTGAGATATCAAGCTCTAGCTCCGATGTCTCTCTTGGGTGACTATCATTTATCTCACCACCTATGTGGATTGTACTCGTGGCATAGTTAGATTGCCATGTATGTTTTTGCTTGGGTTCACATATGAACAACGTATTCTAGGGTTTGACATATAAGGTATACCCCTCTCCTATTGTATTGTTGTTGTGTGCTATTTTCAAGTAAGCGAAGATAAGCTTCAGTCTCCACATCTTGTGTCCTCCCTCTTGTGTGTATGTTGTGAAGTAGTTGCAATAGAGTCTTCTCCCTCTCTCCCGCATTCTTTACAATCTTAGCATCTTAATATGCACACATTTCTCTTTTTCAACCATGGCCTTAAAAGCCTTGAAGTGGTTGAACACTTCACTTTTTGTGCTTCATAAAATAAATCCATCACTTCTTGGTGTAGTCATCAATAAAGGTCACATAGTAATGGCATCCACCAATAGAAGTAGCCTTGGTTGTACACACATCTGAGTGGATCGCTCCCAAGGGTCTTCTGCTCACCTACGCATTATTTGGAAATGCATGTCTGGCATGCTTGCCCATTTGGCATGCTTCACATAACTTTTGCATTCCCTCGACTTTGAATTTAGTCAAACCTACCACAACGTTTTTCATTTGCATAGATTTCAGCCTTTGTATATTCACGTGCCCACTGTGCTTGTGCCATATCTCAATATCTACAATGACACCTCTCCCATGCACAAACATAGCAGCTTTCACCTCAGGCATATCTACATCCAAGGTAAACATTCTCCCATTTTTGTTAGTGATGTTTGGAACATGAAGTACATGTGCCAAGTACTTCTTTTTGCCATCCTGCATAGCCAATGGCACTTTACCAACTTGCGTAATTGGATGCACAGTATCATCACCTGTTTTAACATAACCTGGCTCTTGAGAAGGTAGAATGTTGTGAAGTTGATGTGGCTAAACCACCATTCCTTTGCTCTTCACTCAACAGGAGAGTAATAAGTCCTTGAAAATCAAGAAATGTTTCATGGACTCCAATGGATGTGAGAAGCTATGCATAATCCTTCCCAAGACAATTCAAGGTCACGGACACTAAGTCCTCATCATCAACAAGTGCTCCAACTGAGCCAAGATAATTTGCAAGACCTTTCACCTTCATTTATACTCATATTTTTCCTCTGCACATTGTGCAACTCGTGCTTGAGGCGCATCTCTCATGCATTTGTATTCGTGCTATATAGTTTACAAATGTATCCCATGCCTCCTTAGGCATCTCTACATCCTATATATGCACAATCATGGAATCTAAAATACTGATAGACAACGAATACAAGAATTTTTTGGCTTTTTTATGCCATTATTCAAAGGCATTTAACTCAGTAGGAGTTTCCCACTGAGGTACTCCCAAACTCCCTTTCCCATGAGGAGGTTTGTCATCCTGAACTTCCATGCTTGGAAGTTATTCTTGTCAAGCTTCTCACTCACGATGGTAGATAGATTCTCAGATATTTTGCAAATCACAAAATGCAACAACAACCTATTAGCATAGCAAATGCCTCACAAGGGCAAACAGGAACACTTTTGCAATCATCCTCATAGGGGCAGTGGCAATAAACCACGATTCACTTCAAGTGATGAACATGCATAAACATTGCAACCCAAATTGTCCTACCTTTCTCAAAATCTGTTCTTTGATGTCACACAATAGCCTCTCTATCACAAATCATGCACAGGCAAAAATACGGCATATACAGTAAAAAACGACCACTTCTACTGAGTGCTCTTGAAAGTTTGTGATACCAAAATAGACCCCAAAACGGTCGCGAATCGTAGTTTTGATGTGTCCCGAGCTTCACACTAGAGGGCATCTGAATCAATGACAGTGCACCTTACACTCAGGGCTTTGTACCTGCAGAGATATGCTCCCTAGCATCCAAAATGAAAGGAGACGCAAATCCTCTTACCAAGGTATCACGACCTCTACTTGCTGCTTGAGCTCCTCACCATGAACCAAGCTCTGATACCATGTAAAGATTGTGGGAGAGGGAGGAGACATGATTGCAGCTTCTTCACAACATACACAAGAGAGTGGACACACGATGTGGAGGCTGAAGTTTATCTTCACTTACTTGAAAATAGCACACAACAATAATACAATAGGAGAGGGGTATACCCTATAAGTCAAACCCTAGAATACGTGGTTTATATGTAACCCAAACCAAAACATACGTGGCAGTCTAACTATGCCATGAGTACAACCAATGTAGGCGATGACATAAATGATAGTCACCTAGGAGATACATTGGGCTAGAGCTTGATATCTCAACAAGCAAATACACCCTTGTGTAGCGGCTGTGGAGTTGATCACCTATAGAAGGACTATCCAACGAGGAGGGAATCCATCGCAAATGATGCTACGGCTGCAAGTCTTCTTTTATTGAGCATCGAGAGAGGACAAATCTCAATGGTATCCCTGAATGCCATTACAAGTCTGCAAGTGAAAGCATTTAATCAAGTGCTACAAAGACAGTTAAAAAGGGATAAAGCTAGTACCTCAGTAACCAAGGAATAGGACAAACATAAGTCTATAAGAACCATAAAGTCCGCAAAGAAGATCAGAAAGGGAAAAGACCAAGTAATCATCCATAGTGGATCCGACGAGGATACTGCACCTCTACCTTCTTTGACATCTGCAAGAAGTAGCACTGTCATGAAGGAAGCACTAGCAACCCTTCCAAGGGATGTTGAGATGCCAATTGAGGCCAGAGCCACTACTCCAAAGGTACAAGGGGAATACCCACATCCTCTTGTTGAGATGCAATGCCTCGAAGAAGCACAAAAATTGGTACGAGAGTGCCAAGAGAATTTTGAAGAGAGACTTGGGAAAAGCAGGGCAGCAGATACAATTCACCCATGGTAAAAAATACCCAGACAACCACCCACAAGAACTGCCAGAGATGGTGGTTGAAGAGTCAATGTTTGAGCACTTAGTTGGAGAACCTACCCTAATGCAAAAGATGTCCAAAGAGGATCCTACCTTAAACTCCTTCAAGAGGATGGTAACCTACCCTTTTATGGCATTGAAGAGCCACAATCGGAGGGCCAAGAAATTATGGAGCTACCAAGAGATACAACAGGCTTGTCAAACTTCATGTCCATGGAAGTTAAAGTTCCAATTGGTTCACTCCTTCAAAGTAGTCTCGTCTCATGGAGGATCTCACTGATTGGATGAATAGACAGGTAGTGACACAAGAACCTATAACCAACAGCAAGACTGCTCCATCGATAGAGAACCGAGAGATGCCCAAGGTATCCCTACACAAGCTAGGTTAATACTTTGAGATCAATGATTTGAACGCAATGCTACCCATCATTTATCAGGTTTAAAAGTTCACTGCAATCTTGGATGGAGGGGCAAGAGTAAGTATCATCACCTGAAGATGTTGGGAAAAGGTTCCTCATGAAGGTGGAACCCTCAGACCATCATTGAATCACACTTCCATCGCACCTGGCCCAACTTTATAAACCAAAATTGTATACTACAAACTAGGCAGATTTCTTCTATCATGATCTTAGTGCCGCATGCACATAGCACAATTCTAGGATAATAAATCATATGCTGTTTATGCCCATCATCTTCCACTTATGTACAAAAAAGTTAATTCGAGATGATTATGGATATGTAGCAAAGTCAAGGGATTTGCTGCCAAAGTATTTACAACAACAATCCAAGTCACTAGCCAAGGACAAGGGGTAGAGCAACACGGAAGACAAAGAGACGGGCAATGGAGTATGGTTGAAGGTCAAGGCTAATAGGGAAATGGATAGACAAATTGAAGCTTCCAAAAAAATCAGGGAAGAGGCTGAAGCTCGATGACAGGAGCAGTTAAGAAAAGAGGAGGCAGAGAAACAAGCAATGGAAGCTGAAGTAGCAGAGGCAGTAGCAACAACCTCAACTCGAGGGCACAATGATGACTTACCACCTCTAGAGATCCATGGACAAACAATCGAAACTCCACTGAGCATGAAAAGATGATTTTTAAACATCTGGAAATTTGGCAACAGAAAGAAGAAATTCAATGCAATGATAGTGCATACAAGGAAAGAAAACAACAACACAAGTTAGGAGTTTAAGAGAATGGATGAGCAAATAGAAAGTTGCATAGGGAGAGGGAGGGGAGGGGAGCTATAAAGTTCGTCTCTGCAAGGATCTAAGAGAGGAAAAGTTGGAGTCTTGACTAATAACTAGGACACGAGCTTGGAAAAATTCCTAACATTGCTTTGCCACACTTGGCAATGAGGCTATGCCCCACTAGTAGTCCTCACTACTATAGGCTACTAAGCCTAGCATTTGGTTGGAAACCCAACACTCTTGAAATTGGTGCCTTTTTCCCAGCATTGGGCTATTGGAAGTCAGAGTTATAATGGAGCACGTCTTTCTTAGCCATTTTTTATTTGAGCATGAAGGGCGGGGGTATGGTGGCTTTGCAGATGCCCCGGCATGTCTTTGGCCTAAATCTATGTAGTCGGTTGACTCTTAATGCCTAAAACACGTGGGGGTGCTTGAATGCACTTAGCCCCTATCTACCATTACATTGCTAGCTCCCCAGTGGTGCTGGCTTATGTGGGGATGTGCTATAAGATTAAGCCCATGGGCAATCATGAATGAACATGCCAAGACTAATTTCATGAATCACAAAGAGCATTTTAGAAAGCTTTGAAGTAATTAAGTATTTTTAGGAGTGAAAATAGGCTCGTAGATGAAATATAAGTTATTCTTCAAGTGAATGCCAAATTTTAGAAATTGGCATTCAAATTTGAAAATAGGAGGTTTCATACTTTGAAAACTTCTGGTTTTCTTAACCAATAGGTGCTAGTTATGAATTCCAAGATTTCTCCTTCACCCACGAGTCTTTAGCTGGCTTTGCTTGGTAGAAGACTCCATAGTATATGATGTTAACACCAAACTATTCTTGGTGATTTCTCTTGTATCTTTGCATGTGCAAGTCTACAAAGTTCATCGTTCTTCTTCCAACAATGATATTTTGTCATTTATCTGGTTTCCATACCCAATCTGCTGAATGTGGGTCTAAAAAATAGCAGACAGTGGTAATGATTGGCACTTTAATAGGTGTAATTATAGTCAAATCCAACAAGCTTAAAACAACTGGCTGAGCATTTTTTTTACAATGAACATTTCGCAAAATGAAGTGTGTCTCTCCTCTAGGAGCTTGAATCTTTTTGACAACCTCTTACATTATCGGAGCGCCTATTACTCCAAAAAGTAAGCAGTGAAAGCAACTTAGTTAGAAATCAAACTCATATGAACTGCCACACAAAACAAAAGTAGTGTACTTACTATGATTAGATCATCTACATGTTCACCGTCCCCAACAATTATCTCATCTTTTTGTTTGAAAGTACCCAGCTTGATGATAGCAATTGCTAGTGTTGCCAATGGTAGTCGACCATTTCCTTTCATGTTATTGATAAGATTCTTGAAAAGCTCCTTGTACTTGGAGATTGTCATCTCATGGAAGAACTTGAATGGCTCAACCAAAAAGGATTTATTCTCTCCACTTTAGTAGAGGGGTTAAATGCTAATGTGTAATGACATGTTCCTCCATCATTTCATGGATTCTTATTGCACACTGAGAAGTTTGAGACCCTCACACAATCCCCAATGTTTAGGCTTATTACAAATTCCAAGTAATACCGTTCATCACTCTGTAATTTAATACATCCAAAGCCTTCTCTATCAGATAAACCTACATGCAAGCACTTAGGATAGGTTACATTCTATATCATATAGGTACCATATTTATTTAGTACTCTACCTTTGAAAATACCATTCTAAATACAGACAAATCAATGTCTTGTATTAAGAGAGGCTTGTAAATTGGTATTAACTTCATCCAAAATCATATGTCTCTCCATTAGTCCCACACAACAATTTGCTGGTTGGAGTAATTTTTTCTTCCTTCACAATAACAAACTTTCCTTTTTTGTCTTTAACCAAATTTAGCTTCAAGTCGAAATTTCTTTTCATGGAATGCCTTGATTTAGTATGTACTTTCTCAATACGTGGTGGACAACTAGTAAGCAATGACAAACCTCCACTTACAAAGCTTGGACTACCTAAAATCAAAATATTTGGGAAATTTTTGTTACACAATTTACATTCTTCACAAGCATGCACATTTGTCTTTGTGCAGAAAGAAAATGAAATGAGTACTGTCTCTACAGTCTACAATTCTGTAGAAATGAAATATATGCAATCTAACTCATGAAAATATTTATATGATAGTATGTGTCAATAAAGAACACAATAACAGAGATTCAATAACAAAGGAGGGTAGCAAAACCATGCAAGTGTAATGTAATGTAAGAAAATGTCAAAACTCTATTTCACATCATTGATACATTGTATATATTTTCACATACTCAACATAAGACTGTATTGTCATAATGTAAGTATAACAATAGTGTACAATATGACTGAGAACAACCAACCTAGGTCATTTCTATTACACAATTGAGTAATACATTTGTTTTAAGAACAACAAGTTCAAAAGCTTTGATAAAAAGCACAAGAACTTTATGAAGTATTCACAACAAAAAACTTATGTAGTTTGACATGACTTAAGAAATACATCCGCAAAAGATACTAACATAGTTATTGCCAAATGCACAAATTGATAAAAACACTGATTTTGGAATCATCTTCAAAGTGTTCATTTCTAAGCATTCTTGTTAAATGGGCATAAAGCTTGAGAAATTTGAAAATAGCAGATTTTCAATGTACAAAGTGCTCATATTCATGACAACATATACCAACAAAGCACTTCTCCAACGTCATTAAAAAATATGTATCCTTTTTGTTGAAGCCATTGTATGAAGTAACATTCGCATGATACAATATTCTTTCAATTCGACATTTTAACCCACATAAGAAAGCAAAGAACTCTTCACATATTCTTTGTAAAAGACAACTAAATGAAACTTCTCATACAGATGAAAATACCACATAAGTTTTTAAAATTACAACAATGCTCATAAGATGTGCATCATCCAATAAGAATACAACAATGCTCATAAGATGAATCATCTAATAAGAAATTTATTAAAGTAAAAGACTGTTCAAATTTATGAGAAGTAGTAACAATATTAATAGTACTAACATAGAATACTTAAAATAACAATCTGAACAATGAAATAGAGCTCAATGTTTTCCGTGAATCCTTCAAGCTTGTCAACAAAAATAATGTTAAAAAACTACATGAAGTCCACGTGGCGTAGTGGGTTTAGGTTTCTTAGGTGATTGCACCTCCTTCCCTTTTCCCTTGCTATGTTTGGTTTTGTTTGACCAGTTGCTTAGAGTGGTTTCCGTGGTAGCAATTGTCGTGGTATCTTCTTCCGACCCGCTCTGTAGAAGGACTTTGTCCTTTCCCTTCCCAATGTTCACTGCTTGCTTTTTTGATAGGTTTTTCCCTTTCTCAGGCTATTCTCGAGAAGTACTCACATGGTGAGTTTTACCCCACCTTTTTATTTCTCTCGTGAATGCCCTAGCCTGCAATCTTGTGATGGCATTTAGGGACACTTGGGCTATCTTTCCCTGTTCGATTCCCAAAAGATTTAAGCTCGTAGTCTTAGGATCCGCCATAGGAGCGACAAGCCTTCATATCGAGCAATCCTTATACAAATGATCGACTCCGCAACCACTGCACAAAGGGGTATTTGCAACCGCTATGGTGGTAGGTTGGACATCAACTCTATGGGGACAATCCTTGTAGTGGTGAGGCCCGTGACACCCATAACATGCAATGGGATGACCTTACTTTGGCTTGTAAGAACACTCACTGTATCGATGTGGACCATGACAACCATAACAGGCTATCGGTGGTCTCTACTATGTCGTGTTCATGTCCCTAAACCTAGGATTCACTAGGGCGTATATTGATCCCCTTGGATCCAATAATGACTGATCATGCTAGTCTGTTCATATTCTTCTTCCACTAATAGTGGTTGCTCATCGACCATCTCTGGGGGTTGTTCAGTCTCAAGCCACCCTTGAGGCAATTCTTCTACCGTGACTTGGTTCATCGGCAATATTCTCGGAGTAGGTGGTTGAGTACCTAAAATTGGTGGTAGTAAAGTCAAGTTTTGTGCCTTGTAAGCTCCTGCATTCTATTGTGCTAGACCTGAAGGATTTGGCTACATCGGTGGTGCAAGAAATGCAAGTTGTGGTCTAGCTAGATAAGCAGGTGGTTGGGGTAAAGCTCTAGGATATTTACATTGAGAAGTGTCATCAGCTCTCCATTTCGCATAGTGCATGCAGTACTGGCTAGGCCTTGCCTTGTTCCATGGACACTCATTTGTGTGATGATTGTGGGGGTTTACAACTACATTCTTTTGTCCCATTCGTGCCATGATCTGATCAGCTATCTCATCAACACTTAAGTCCTTAGACACTTTAGCGACATCCTTAGACTCCTTAGCATGTGTAGGTCCTGACACATGCGACCCAATAGTAGAAGGGGATGGTGGTGTTAAGCCTTCATCCTGATCCTTCATATTGTCACTCAGTTTGATCACAATCTTGCTACATGACTCAAATGATGTAGGGTCCTTGGTGAACAAAACATCATGTAGCTTCTTGCTCTTGAGGCCTAACAAAAATCTAGGCAACAGCTGCTCATCACTGAGCCTCTCATGTGCTTCGTATCGAGCATTTAGATGCTTGATCTTAGCAATGTAATCCCTTACTGACAAGTTCTCTTGTTGCACTTGATACAACTGATTTATCAAACTCCATTTCGGTCCACTAGGTGAAAACCCGACAATAAAGGTTTTCCTTAATGTAGCCCAATTAACTCTCTCTTCTGGTTCCAAGGCTCGAAACCATGGTCCTGCCTTCCCTTCTAAACTCAAACCAAATGCATTCACCTTATCTAGATCACAAACTTCCCCAAAGGCTTCACAAATCTACCCAAATCATTCCGCATGAGAGACAAGATCCCCTTCTCCTAGGTACTTGGTTATGAGCTTGGATATGGCAATAGGTCTATACCTTGAGGGGTTTGGTTCCCTTACTGGAATTGGTGGTGGTGGTGGGGCTACTACCCCCCTTCCTAGAGCTTGTACTAGGACCGTCTGTGAGGACGGTCTAAGTAATTGGTGGTTGCATGTATGGCCCTTCCGGTTCATAAGGGTGTATATATGGTGGGTTTCTCGAAATTGGATACGGACCATAGTTGGGTGTGTTTGGAATTGTGGTCCCAGACTTGATGGTCTCGGTATAGGTTTGGGGTTTAGCATTGGATTGGGTATGGGTCCGTTCCCACTCGGGGGTGGAAACGAAACTGGTCATGAGGTACCAAAGGTTTGCACCATAGGTCTCTGTGGTCTTACAGACTCCATCAGGTGGGTAGTTGGTCTTGGGACTGGATTAACAGGGGTTCTCGGAATCGGCATTGTAATCCCCGTTGTTGGTATGAAGTTTGGTTGTGGCAGATAACGTCTATAAGAAGACACCTCAGAAGGTCCTACCATATTCTTGACATTGGGTATTTGCCCCTCATACAACACAGCAATCCAAGGTTCCTCATAAGTATCTCTCCACTGTTGCTCAAAACCAGGATAAGCCTGAGCATTAGGGTAGCGGTTTGGATTTGTCCCCTCTTCCCTTCTCTGTGAGGTACTTGGTCGATCTAGATTCACCTCTTGATGGCTCCAAGAAGTTGGAGGTTGCCAATTTGGTCTTTGAGGTTGTACTTCAAAAGAGAACTGTGAAGGTTCCATTCTGGTCGAATTATTAGCCCCCAAGGCAAAAGTATTCACTTCTCCTCCTTGTTGACCCCGGCCTTCTGTTTGAATAGTGGTGGGAACTGAATCCCTACTCATCGGTTCAGTGACTAGGGGTGATGTCATGTCTCTAGGGTTTTGGTTCACAGTGCTTTGCCCTGCAAATGGGTTAACCATTTCCGCTTGATCTGCTAAACTTATCCTTCCCATGAAATTCGACAAAGACCCATAGAGTCTTGCCGATGTGTATGGTGTAGGTGATTGACTTTCAACTGATGTAGAGTTAGGGGAAATTGTGACCCTAATGTCTATTGCGTTCTCCATGTTACTATCAAGACTCATAGAGTCATTTGTGCTTGTGTCGTCTTCTTGTCTATGTCCTTGTATAGAAGCTGAACTCCAATCAGAAGCTCCTGATCTCAAGGCCGCAAAGTTAGGCAAAAAGCTAGATATTCTGTTGTTTGAAGCACTGTCACTAGGTCCAACCTCAGATCCTAAGACCTTACCATTTCTAAGTTGCATGAGAAGTCTTCAGGCAGGATTTAGGACACTGACACTTGGCACTGGGTGCTATGTTCACTACACTGGGCAGGCTGGTATAGCAGTACACTGCTATAGGCTATGGCAGCACCCTGGCTAATGTGATCAATTTTTTGCAGTTTCAAGGTCTAATTGATGGCATTAAGGGTTCACTATGCAGTATTAGGGTCTTCAAGGGGTCAGACACCTAAGGCAGGCACTTGGCTAAAGCAGCGCGCTGCTATAGCAGGGGTCCTATTTGGGCAATTCATCAGTTGTTTTAGGTTTTTCACAATTACTAGGCACTTTTGGTAGCAGTTGGGTCAGTTTGATATAGCAGTGTGCTGCTATAGTTATAGCAGCAACTGACAGTTTTTCTAAGCTCGAATCAGGTGGATACGAGGGAACAATTGGTATTCGTGGAGCGTACCTGACTTGTCTCCTTGATAGTAGCGCCAAAAATGTTAAGCCCTTTGTGTAGATGACTCACATGTCATTGGGGATCGTCCAAGCATGCCCCAAGAGAGTGTTCAACTCCTTGCTACTTCCGAGTAGGAGCCAACTGCGCAATCAATGCTACGAATGTTACCTTCGCAGCCCTCGGCTTGTTGCAAATGCAATTCCACAAGAGGAGAGGGAGAGGGGAAAAGAGAGAGATGGCATACTCATGAGCATGGGTGAAGGGGAAATCATGGACGTAGCAATCGCAAGAGACCATGGAAAGAAAGAAAGCATGCAAGTATTCCAACACGAGGGAGTGGAGGGAAGCTTGAGCTCTTTGCATTCAACTTGGCAATCAACAAGTGAAGACCAAAGTCAACATACTTGGTCTTTATACATGTACCTTTTTCCGAGGGAGGACTAACCCTATCTCCTTTTAGCACTCTCTAAACTCGCTTTTTCTCCTAGCTAGTGGCGCAATGTGCGACGACCCTACTCTTGCTTCCCTCATTTTCTTTTAAGTTCTCTATTTACATGGTCGAATCGGTAAAAATGTAATTGCATATGTTACATCGGGTAGGTTGCCCAAGAGTTAACACAATAGGAGTGTTGTTTTTTGTTGAGAGTTGTGTAGAAAGGTTAGCTTTTGATTACTTCTTGTCAAAATCAAGAAAAACTAGTACGAAATCTCTTTTTTTGTTGTGATTTGATGTTTGAAGTGACCTCGAGGGGGTCACTCAATAAAAAATGTGACTATCACGTGAGTTCAACATAAGGGAATATTTAATTTCATTTTTTCTCACATTTTCACTTACAGAAGGTCCCATGAAAAGGATTTTGAAAAAAAAAATACAGATTGAATAGGAAAAGGGTGCATTTTATTGATGAAAAGTTTACAGATAAGGGGTTTTATAAATAGGCCTTGAACACACGTGATACATAGGGTTTACACATAGTGAACCCCCCGAAGAAGTGACCGGTTCAAGGTGTCACATCATAGGAAAGAAGGTCAAATTGGTAAAAAAAGTTATTTGTTTATAATTTCTTTTGTGATAGGTTGTTAGAGTGTGTTTGTAAGTGTCCATTTGTGTCAAAACAGAACAAAAAACACCAAAAAAATCCCTTGACAGAGTTCAAAGTTGTGTTGACACAAGAAACTACACAATAGTCAAGAGTGTGCTACTATAGCATAGCAGCGTGCCACTTTAGTAGTAGCTTGCCAGCTACTGCCATCTGTTACCTACCCCCTATGACATCATTTATTGTGTCATTCTGGCCATTAGATAGAGGAATCTCTAAAGCGGTGCGTTGCTTTAGCACCGACACAAATTATTGCAAATTTTCATAAAAACCAAAATTGTCCAAAACACTTAGAAATTACCAAAAATCTAGAAAATAGGCCAACCCTAAAGCAGCAACGCGCTGCTTTATCCCACGGCTTGAAGTGCTATCAAATTTGTCAAAGACATTAATTACCTTTTGTGCAAGTGCCTAGTAGCCTCAAAAAGTCAGGAAAATTGGTCAGGTATTGTTGTAACTATAGCAGCGCGCTGCTTTACCAAATTACCCCAATTGCTGCCAAAAGCACCCCAATCCTATGAAAAACAGTGAATATTTGATAATTTGTCCAAATATTGCCAAACAGAACCCCAGTTATAGCAGCGCACTGCTTTAGCCAGGTAATTTGCCTCTAGATGACCCTGATATTGCCGAGTGAACCGTCAGTGTCATCCACTAGTCCTAGAAAGTGCAAAAAATTGGTCACCATAGCCAGTGTATTGCCATAGCCTATAGCAGCACACTGTTATATCAACCTGCCCAGTGCAGTAGAAATTGCAACCCAGTGCCAAGTGTTAGTACCCTAAACCCCGGCTAAAGACTTCTCATGCAACTTAGAAATGGCAAGGTCTTAGGAGATCTGATATTGGACCAAGTGACAGTGCTTCAAACAATGGAATATCCATCTTCTTGCCTAGCTTTGCAACCTTAAGAACAGGAGCCTCTGATTGGAGCTCATCTTCTGTACAAGGACCTAGACAAGAAGACAACACAAGCACTGACGACTCTATGAGTCTTGATAGCAACATGGAGAATGTAGCAGAGATTAGGGTCACAATTGCCCCTAACTCTACATCAGTTGAAAGTCAGTCACCAACACCAGCCACAGCCACTCGACTCTATTCAAGAATTTCCAATTTTATAGGGAGGCTGGGGTTGACAGACACAGCGGATATGGTTAATCCATTTGCTAGACATCCCGAAGTGGGATTCAATGCCCCTTCAATTATACAACTGCCAGTGATGGAACCCATGACCAGGGTTAGACCTAATCCTTCGATTGCATAACCATTAGGAACAAGAATGCCTTATGGTGAAGTCCCTTTTTCATATCATGATTCCGAAGTGGGACCTCCACAGTGGTACCAAACCATGGAGATGCCCAATCCAACTTATCCAGTGTATGATGATATACCAGGGCATCCAGTAACAACCATGCCGTCATTACAACAAGAGACCCCAAAATTTAAATTCTCATTCGGACCTACGGTCACTACCTGTGCATCAAGGCCGATGTTTAATCCTTCTCGATTAGGGGGAGGGCCCGTACCAAATTCCATACCCAATCCAATGCTGGTAAATCCAAGGCCTAATCCGATACCAAACCCAAGACCTGTACCAAGGCCATCCAATTCATGATCAATGCTAAATCCACCCAACTATGGTTCGTATCCAACACTGGGAAATCCACCATACATACACCCTTATGGACCGGAAGGGCCATACATGCAGCCACCAATCACTCAGACAGTCCTTACAAACGATGCATTAAGAGTCCTAGTACAAGCTCTAGAAAGGGGGGCACTAGCTCCACCACCACCTCCAAATCTAGTAAGGGAACTAAACCCCTCAAGGTATAGACCTATTGCCATATCAAAGCTCATATCTAAGTTCCTAGGAGAAGGGGATCCTGTCTCTCATGCGGAATGGTTTGAGCAAATATGCGAAGCCTTTCGAGAAGTAGGCGACCTAGACAAGGTGAGTGCATTTGGTTTGAGTTTAGAAGGGAAGGCCACACAGTGGTTTTGAGCCTTAAAGCCTGAAGAAAGGATTAATTGGGCTACTTTAAGGAAGGCCTTTATCATCGGGTTTTTGCCTAGTGGACCAAAGTGGAGTCCGATAAATCAGTTGTATCAAGTACAACATGAGAACTTGTCAATAAGGGATTACATTGCTAAGATCAAGCATCTCAATGCTTGATGCGAAGCACATGAGAGGCTCAGTGATGAACAACTACTATCTAGATTTTTGTTAGGCCTCAAAATCAAAAAGCTACATGATGTATTGTTCGCTAAGGACCCTACATCATTTGAGTTAAGTAGCGAAATTACGATCAAACTGAGTGACAATATGATGGATCAGGATGTTGGCTTAACACCGCCATCCCCTTCTACTATCAGATCGCACGTGTCAGGATCTACAAATGCTAAGGAGTCGAAGGATGCCATCAAAGTGTTTAAGGACTTAAGCCTTGATAAGATAGCTGATCAGATCATGGCATGTTTAGGACAAAAGAATGCAGTTGCAAACCCCCACATGTACCCTCGACAAGACAATGTGTGGTGTGGAGTATGTTCAAGAAATCATCACACAAATGAATGTCCAAGGAACAAAGCAAGGCCTAGCCAGTACTACATGCACTGTACGAAGTGGGGAGCTCATGACACTTCTCAATGTAGATATCCCAAGGCTTTACCCCAACCACCTGCTTATCCAGTTAGACCACAACTTACATTGCTTGCACCACCTGTGCAGCCAAATCGTTCAGGTCTAGCACAACAAAATTTGGAGCTTACAAGGCACAAAATTTGCCCTTGCCACCACCAATCTTAGGACCTCAACCACTTGCTCCAAGGATACTATCGATGAATCAAGTCACAGTGGAAGGACTACCTCAAGGGTGGCCCGAGTCTGAACAACCCCCAGAGACGGTGGGTGAGCAACCACTTATAGTGGAAGAAGACTATGAGCAGACCAGCATGATCAGTCATTATTAGATTCAAGGGGATCAATACATACCCGTTTATCAAATAGCCCCAGTGAACCCTAGGGCTAGGGACATGAACACAACACAATAGAGACCACCAATTGCTTGTTATGGTTGTCACGGTCCACACCAATACAATGAGTATCCTTATAAACCAAAACAAGGCCAGCCCATTGCATGTTATGGGTGCCATGGGCCTCATTACTACAAGGATTGTCCCCATAGAGTTGATGTCCAACCTACCACCACAACGGCTGGTTGGAAGATTTGGAGAAGCTACTAAACACATATGACTTTGCTTGATTTTGATCCTAATCCACCACCCCCGCCATCTGCAACAAAGGATGATGTGGCCACAAGGATTCACAAGGAGCTATTGGCAGCAGCCATGCTCATGGCTTTGAAGAACAAGGGTTAGATGCACCTGAACCCACCTCTTCTCCCTCCAAAGGTTGTCACAGCTATAGAAGCAATTGCCACACAACACATTGGATTATGTGGATAGGAAGCCTACAAATCAGTTGCAGGTGATAGGGTCATCCATCATCTCAAATGGTATAAACTTTATTTCAAAGAAAATTAGGGTGAGAAATCTCTTTGTTAAAAAAAAATATGACAAAACTTAATAACACCATGGTGATAACTGCTTCCTCGATTTTCAATGCTTTACTCATATGCACTCGATCAAAATACTTGCATAGAAACCTTTTGCTAATTTTATCATGCATTATTTTGCGATGATCAATGAGCAGTTGAGGACTTTACATGCGTAGATTTTCATCTACCCGATTGTTTTTCAATAGCTTGTGAAGATGCATAATGTCATTATGGCACGTAGAGTATTGTTCTAGGTGAGTCTCCTCAAACGTTTTAAGATTGTTAATCATCTCTTTATTTTATATGACATAACTCAATGTTGTTGTTAAGTTATGTCATAAGTTTTTAAAAAAGTGGTCGAGAATCTTGTTTTCCTTTCAAAAAATATTTCCACAAATTTTTATCCCGAAAAAATATGAAAATTATGACATAACTTGATAGCAACATGGAGTTGTGTCATCAAACTAAAATTTGATGACACAACTCAATGTTGTTATCGGATTGTGTAATAAATCTCATGTTATCTGGACTTTACTTGGAAACTCATGACACAACTCGATGATATCATCGAGTTGTGTCATAAATCTTACGCTTTTGAAGACTTTTAAAAAACAATTATGACAAAAATCGATGATATCATCAAGTTGTGTCATAGATCTCATGCTTTTGAAGACTTTTTGTTGGAAACTTATGCCACTATCTTACGTTTTTAAGTAAAGGGCCTATAAAACTTGAGATTTGTAACACAACCCGTAACATCATCGAATTGCGTCATGAACGCAAAAAAAAAAATAAAATTGCGTTCATGATGCAATTTGATGATGTTACGGGTTGTGTCACAAATCTCAAGTTTTATGGGTCCTTTACTTGAAAACTTATGACACAACTCGATGATATCATCGAATTGTGTCATAAGTTTTCAAAAATAAGTCTTCAAAAGCATGAGATTTATGACACAAGTCGATGATATCATCGATTTTTGTCATAAGTTTTTAAAAAAAGTTCTTCAAAAGCATAAGATTTATGACACAACTCGATGATATCATCGAGTTCTATCATGAGTTTCAAAGTACAGGGCTCAAAAACTTGAGATTTATGACACAATCCGATAACAGCATCGAGTTGCGTTATCAAATTTTAGTATGATGACATAACTCGATGCTGTTATCAAGTTATGTCATAATTTGCATGTTTTATGAGGAGATAAATTTATTGAAATATTTTTTTAAAGGAAAAAGGGATTCTCGATTACTTTTTAAAACTTATGACACAACTTAATAACAACATCGAATTATGTCATATAAAATAATGAGATGATTAACAATTTTAAAACGTTTGAGGAGTCTCACCTAGAACAACACTCTACCATGCCATAATGGCATTATGCATCTTCAGAAGCTACTAGCAAATAGCTAGGTAGATGAAGATCTACCCATGCAAAGTCTTTAGCTACTCATCGATCATCGCAAAACAATGCTTGATAAAATTAACAAAAGGTTTTTATGCAAGTATTTTGATCTAGTTGATCAATGACAATGTAACCTGATGCTGTTATCGGGTTGTGTCATAAATCTCAAGTTTTTGGGCCCTTTACTTGGAAACTTATGACACAACTCGATAATATCATCGAATTGTGTCATATCTTTTTGTATTTTAATGATATGTAAAAGTTATGATGCAATTAGATTATGTTATCGACTTGTGTCATAGATTTCATGTTTTTTTTCATTTGTTTGGGAAATTTATGACAACTCCATAATAATCACATTGAGTTGTCTCATAATTTATGACAAAGTAATGATGAAAGGATTTAGATTCGAGTAAGCTCATCTTGCATAGTGCTCTAATATGCCATCATGGCCTTACGCATTGCCATAATTACTAGCGTAGTTGGGTAGATGAAGATGTATCGATGTAGAGTGTCGAGCTACTCATCGAACATTACCAAATTATGAGTGATTGAGTTGGTAGAGGTAATTGTGCAATTGGTTAACCAAGTACATGTGAAGAATTGGGAATGATGGAAGTGGCAACCATAGCCATGGTATGCGCCATGGTTATGCTATCTAGGATTGCTCTAGCATCCAACTGGTTGAGGTTCACATTGTAAGGAAAGTAAAGAAACAAAAAAATTTGAGTGAGTTTACTTGATATGGATTCGCTCAATGATTATATTTATTATTTGTGAAGCTTTGAGAGGATTTTGTACATCACATCAGGAAGTAAGAAGAGGAAAGATCAGAATTGATTGTTGATAGAAGTAAGGAGGATGGATGAACTACATCTTCTAGTGATGATATTGTTAATGAGTAGCTCAAGGATGTTGATAAAAATGACAATTTCATACATGATGTCATTCTAAGATCTTTTGCATAATTATTATACTATAAATATATAATATGTCTTTTTTTTAAATGACTATTTGCTTCTTTCATTTTGATATGATAGTGTATAAGAAATTGATATGATTTTAACTTTTGTTCATGTGTATACTATGGCTCAATGAAAACTATACTTTTATAATATAATATTTCAAATTGAGTAGAGTTTTAAACTTTTATTTTTAAGTATTTTTTAATTTGTACTTATGATAGGAAGCCACATTTCTTAAAATGATTGAAAAAATAGCACTTTTTAAAGGTATAAAAAGGAATATTCCATTTACTTCTCGTTTTTGTGAAATAGTTCTCACTTCATCCGCAATAGTGTTAGCTACGGAGAGGGAGAATGCTGGCCTCCAAGGTCTGGGCTGAAAGAGGGAAAAACAAGGAAGAAGGTGGAGGGGGGAAGAAGATGATGAGGTGTAAGGATATAGCTCAAGGAGGGATGAATGGCTTTGATAACATGTTGGAAAAGAGCAATGGACGTAGCATAAAGAACAACTAAATAGAATGGGGGCCTATAAGTAGGCATCCTCTACATCCATTATGACATCATAGAATAGCTCAAGTTTAGTGTAACCTAGCTCCACAATCTTCTCTACCTGCCCCTAGAATCTAACTGACCATCTAGAAGCATCTAGCACCATCTGCCAGTGCCATATGGTCACCTAACTGTGCCTCTACCACACACACATGACCAACAGTATGCTTGAGGCATACACCTTGACAAAACCCCAACACTGAACTGTTCACCACAATGTCTACCACACAAAGTCCCCAAAGGACTATTCATTCACACAACTTGACAACAACGACTCTACATATCAAAAACCACATATTTAACTTGAGGAGAAGCCACATTATATTGAGACTGAAAATTTATAGTCAATATGAAACTTAAACTTTTGAAATTGAATAGTTGCATCATGTGCAAAACTTTTTGCAAGTTTCTACGTGTTACTCTGCTAAATCTTCCTTATCACTAGCTTCATCTTCCGATGGATTGCATGGACTTTTTATGATAAAATAGGAGACCCTCTTCTTTCCCATACTTGCCAACACAATTTTGGATTCAAAAATAACTTGCAACCTAAGTCACCAGATCGATATGTTGTATGTGTAGAACACCTACAACAACTAATAATGACTTATTCTTAAGAGGTAGTATGCTTCATTGATCCTTTGTCATTGTTTTTGGAATACACCATCCATAAAAAACTGTAACAAGTGATACCAACCCATATTGCAAAAAGTTTCTACCTAGAACAAACTTGGATCTAGTAAATAATCCAATGTACCCTTTGTAGGTTCACTTCCTAATTTGAGAGGGCTAGTCTACAACCAAATGCTCCTTATCCAGTGTGTGCATTACTATATACTCAAACTTGTGAAGTAGTAAAACCCAACCACTAGATGTCCTATTCATTGCAACCTATTTCCTGGTTGTAGCACTATTTTGTTTTTAAGAAAATAATGTCAACTTATTCAAAGCATATATCATCCCCACACATCCTCCCTCTATACAAAATAGTTTTCTTTTGCTATTGTTAGTGTCCTACTTTCAGCATGATCCAACTGTCTGCTTCATTTGCATCGTATTTCTCCGACTACAATACCGGATACATCTACAAAGACATGCAAGTCTAGTGTCCAATTTGTGGGCTACAATATTGGAGAAACAACCAACATCTTCTTGAGGACTTAGAACACATGTGTACTATTCTTCTGTGCATATATATGGTACCTCTTTCTTGGTAAGCGTCGTCAACTATTGACACACATACACTAGATATCTCAAGAACCTCATCAATTCTTTGACATTTCTTGGTGCCTTTGCTTCCTAAGTAGCTTCTAGTTTTCGAGGATCAATTGCCATACCTTCCTAAAAAATAATATGTCCAAGAAACACTCTGATGCTTGATGGTTCTGAATGTGCATTTTGCTAGCGCAACCAAGCATATCATTTCTTGAAACAGAGTCTAAGATAGACAATGGAAGAACAAACTGAAATCATCCAAAAATAAATGTTGTGGTAAAAAAAGGTGCAAAACCTTATGTATCCAACTTTGAATTGTTAGAGGTGCATTTTTCAAGCCAAATCCCATGACATGACTGGCGAATACTCCACAATCCATCATAAATGCAATTTTTCCTTATCTTTTTTTCTCATTTGTATTTGATTATGCCATCAAGAAAATTGTATCGTCCATGTCTAGTGACAACATCTAGTAGTGTATCACAGAAGTAGATTGGTTATCATAAGCATGTTTAGCTTCCGATAAGTGGTAAGAATGCAAAGTTTGTCAATTTTCTTTGCTACTATCACAATAGGTGACACATAGGTGATAACCACGTTACCTTCTTGAAAGTGTAGATAAAATCGACCTTGATCAATTTTTTGCTTTCTTGCTCAACCTACGTAGCATCATTGGCGTTCATTTAGTAACGCTATTGTGCTGCTAGTAGCCATTCTTCCCTCCTTGAGCCATATCCTACCACCTGATCATCTTCTTCACCCCCTTCATCTTCCTCTCCCATTTCCCTTCTTTCAGTCGAGACATTGGAGGCTTGAATTCTCCCTCTTTACACATCCATTTTCCAAGCCCTCTCAGTTAGAGTTTCCCCCATCCTAGGATGCATGTCTAACCTGGAGGACTCATCAAAATTTTGGCGGATCAACTCGTGTTCATCATATTTGTTGCCGTCACACTGCTCGTCATTTCTCTTCATCAGCTCGAAATTTCCTATCAATCTCTTAGCTATAGTTGGGAAACCACACGAGCTACCTCTAGTTCAAATCTTAATAGAAATGGAATCCTGGATGAGGAGAAATCACCATTTTTCAATTGGATCTTCCCTATTTTGGTAGCGGCGATGTGACGCATTGTTGCACCTCTCCTTTGTGGTGGATCTTGGATGGTATATGAACTTTATTTTCATGTAAAAAGCCCCTTGTTTGTTGCTTTCTACAATGCAAATTTCACCCTCCAAGTCTTCCTTGTGTCTGGTTTAGATTTTGGACAGTTTTTGCTTTCTCATGCTTGATTAGTCACTCAATCAATTGGGGCTTTCTACTTTTTTGAGTTCCTTACATGGTTTTTATTATGTTATAGCCCTATAAGAAAGCACGCACTTCTTTATTCGGGTAACACCCTCTCATGGTTTCTATCTTGCATCTAGACAAGTTCAATGGACAAAATTTTCATACATGGCAAATGAAAATCAAGTTTAACTTGAGGGAGAATCTATGATCACTTGTCCAGCCTACTGGAGCATCTTCCTCGACATCCTATCGATCTAGAGATTCGTCTAGAAGCCCATCTCGAGATGTTGTTAGAGAGGAGAAAGCATATTCCAAGGAAGGCAGGGCGAACAAAAGGTATCCACCTCAAAGAGCAAATCTAAGAGTTACACAATTAGAACAAGGTGAGAGACTAGGTCCAAATTCGGATAGTGAAGATGAAGATGAGGAAGAATAAAATCTTACAGATGCAATGATCATAGATGTCAATATAATCCCAAAATTACATGGTACAAGCGACGATGGCTATGTATGGGGAGTTATCTCACAGTACTCCATGGCAAGTCTTAACATTGACCGAGCTTCTTTATTTACAAATAAAAGAAGGATCGATGAAAAATTTGCACGTAAATTGTACGAGGAAGCAAGGAAACCAATGACACCGAGTGTTAGTAGGATCACACTAAGGCCTATGTCATTTATAAGGCTTCAAACTGATGATCCATCATTGGCCATTGTGTCTTTCTGCAAGTGTGCAGACTTTACCGAAGCCTTTGATGCCTTTATAAAGACGGGTATTGTTCGTGAAAAAGCCATGTACGGCAGTCAGTATGGAGATGATGAAGAGAAAAGGTACATGCTCTCGCGCAACAAATTCTTGGAAAAATGTAGGTTTGAACCCATTGACGGACAACACTTTTGTGAAGCTTGCAGAATTGCATTTGATGAAGCAAAGAAGGGAAACTTGCCGATTGATGAGTATTCAAATAAGTTTGCAAGAGTGATTGCACACATTTGCTTATTTGATGATGACTCCAAGTACATCTTGGAATCTGTTAGGCTCAACAACGAACCCTATGAAAAGAAGGAGAAGTAAAGCTTGTCCAAAGTGCTTATCAAAGCTAGGGAGGTGTGGTATGGATGCGGGAAGCCGCAACTAGCAAAGGGAAAAAGGCATATTGTGGAGTTTCTATCAAGGCAAACTCACTTTTTAAGGTGTCTGAAAGGTGTGGTGAATGATCATTTGCCAAACCCCACGGATCTTAAGACATTATCACATTGATTGCCTTTCATGATGAAGAAGCATTTCGAATGATTGTAGATGTATGCAAAGAATTTGAGGACGGAAAGATGTCTTTCGAGTCACATGAACATGAGGTGGAAAAGAGACAAAAAATTATGAGGACTATGACTATTTATTGGTGGAGGCCAATGAGATATTGTTCTGATAAAATAGTTAAGATTAGTTTCCATAAACTATTGAATAGTGATTGCTTCTTTGGAAAGAATAACAATCACAGCCATGTCGAGGAAGTACTGAATGAAGAAATCAAATCTTCAGCTACATACAATGTGTTAAAGTATCTCCGGCGTTCAGGAAAAGAGCTAAACAACTATCAACTCCAGGTGGATAAGAAAAAGGCACACAGGCTAGGGAAAATAGTGGACAAGACTTGGGCGCACAAGTAGATTAAATGCTGGGACAAGGATGGAGCACCATCAAAGGAGCTATTAGCGAAGATGCCTACACGCATTGATGCACTATACAGTGAGGAAAAGGAAAAAGCATTGTCAGGTGCAATGCAGATTGTAAGCAAACACCAAGACTTCACTTTCTCGTATGAGATAGATTTACTTGACGAGGAGGGAAGCTTTGTCACTGTGAGGGGAATTGAGAAAGAGAAATTCATAAAGGGTGGTGAGCCTTGGGAGAGTCCATGCTTATTCTTCTTTGATGAATTGCAAGATCTTATAGTACCGAGGATCGTTGATATTGTACGAATAGTCAAGGAACAATCGTACAAGGTCCTATGGCACAACAAGAAAGAGCAACACTAGTGTTGTTCATTAGTGATGCCCAACGTGATGCATTGTTAGTGAATTTGAAATCTTCATTGTTCAAAGGAGTGATTGGAAATGTGCTACATGGAGTGGTGCTACGGTATGATCACAATCGTGTAGGTGACTTTGCTATGAAAGTCCTACAGCCCTTCATGCTTGTATTTGTGCATAGAGGTGACGGGGCTTCGCTACACATTCCAAAGAGAATAGTCACCCTATTATTTGAAGAGCAAGAAAAGGCAAAAACAAATTTGGTAAAGCTACAATATCAAAGACCAAAGCATCTGTTGGTGATTGAGGATATGGTGGAAGCATACCATGTGATGGGTTGGGAAGTGGCCTTATATGGAATGGGATCATCTTCAGAGACTGTGTTGTGTAATGGCATGGATGTCATTATCATCGATGATCCTCATCGAATCAGGTTCTTTGATGCATATTTTAGCTGCTTGCATCAATTTGAGTGTGCTAGTGAAGGGGAAGCAGAGGAAGGAGAGGCAAGAGAAGGAATGGAGGAGGATTCACAAAGGGATCAAGAATAGAGGGGTCATGAACTGGATCCGAGGATGCATCAGAGGAAGGACATTTGGAATGCCATACAAAAAATAAAATGGATTGGAGTTCACATAGGCAAATAGAGAAGGGCATAACCATAAGGGAAGGTGGGGGTAGAGAGGAAGGACAAGGAAAGAGAGTGGAAGGAAAAGGAAAGGCATTGGAGGTTCCAGACATGCACAGGAGGCCTGAAAATGTATTCTTGTTCAAAGGAGATGCAAGTGGAGAGGGTGGCATGGGTGTCATGAGATTGGAAGGAGAAGGACTTAGAGGTGTAGAGGGTGACACAAGATTGGAAGGAGGCATAGATGGAATTGGTGAGGGAGGGTCCACATTGGAAGGGATTGTAAAAGCAAAAGCCGATGTGATTGCAACACAAACCTTGATGTTGGGACCACCAACAAATGAGCCTACGACACAAAGTTGAATAGCTGAGCTACGGAACCATCAAAGTGAAGGAGGAGATGAGAATAAATAGTAGAGTGATCTCCAATCATGTAAATCCACTTTTATAATAAAGAGTTTATTTCTATTTTCTAGTTATGTAATCCACTTTTATAATTAAGAGTTGATTTATTTTTTCCAGTGCAATAGCTGAGCTACGGAACCATCAAAGTGAAGGAGGAGATGAGAATAAATAGTAGAGTGATCTCCAATCATGTAAATCCACTTTTATAATAAAGAGTTTATTTCTATTTTCTAGTTATGTAATCCACTTTTATAATTAAGAGTTGATTTATTTTTTCCAAAGAAGTATTTGATGATGCCATTCGGGCTTACCAAACACTTCAAAAAATTTTTCCCTTGATTTTGCTCGCGATGTCCTTGTTTGCTCTTTCTTGCTTTCTTGCTCTTCCTTCCTTGCTTTCTTGATCGTCCTTGCTTTCTTGCTTCAATGAATGAAATGAGGGGAGAATGAATGAAGAAGGAAGACTATATATAAGAAAAATTAGGTTTTCCTCCTCCTCTCCTATTGGCTTTCCATTCCTCCCCTCTCTCCTATTGGCTTTCCATTTATCCCCTCTCCCATTGGCTCCCATTACTCCCCCTCTCCCATTGGACCCCCATCCCTCATCCCAATCTTCCATTAGCCCTCCCCCCATCCATCCATTTCTTCTTCCTCCCCATTGCCACCACTCCCATCCCACATTTCCACCACGTCCCATACTCCTCCCATTTCCCAAAATCCCATATTTCCCCATCTCACCCTCCTCTTTTTCATCCCCTATTAACTCCCTCACTCATTTCACTCCCTTATTATCCTACTCCCCTATTACCTTCCCCTCTCCCATTCCATTCTTCCCTCCCCACTCTCACTTCCACTCCCCATTACTCACTTGCCATTTGAAAACTATTAATATATTATTATACTATTTTTTATACTTATTATCATACACCCCTTGTCGTCCTGCTTGAGTGGGCACAATATAAAGCGAATCATAAAAATATGTCCCACTTCTTGCTAGATCAATTGGTGAACGGCGTTCAAACTAAAGTTCCCCCATCTCAGCATGCATTCAGGAAACCTGTGAAGCACTCAGCGGGTTGCCACTCTTGAAGATTGGAAGGATACAAATCTATGAATGGGTAAAACAATGTTTCTTGCATTAGCACACGAGCAATGTATTGGAAAATCAATTATGGTTGGTGAAGAACATACATGTACTTACAATGTGGTCTATATCTTGGAAGTCCCGTGTTTGGTCGCACGCACGTTGATCTCTTTTTGCATGAAGACGTGTTGGATCAATACCTCTTTGACAGATTTTCCTCCTGGTGTCATCTTGAAGTCAAGGATCCTTCCTTTCCAATGTTTTGATAAGTCCTCTGAGCCCTTTCCCTTCACACGATAGTGGCCACGATTGGCTGGTTACATGATGACCCATGAGTACTTCCTGTATAGATGGGGAATCCAATCTCCCTTCTCGTCCTTGATGTTATACAAAACCACTGACGAGATACTACTCCTTGCCCGCTTCAACCCACTTTCGCTTGCCATAGAAAATGAACAGATGTCTAAGCTAGCAAGGAGTAGCAAAAAACGGACATCTGCGGGTCAAGAAATGTTAAGGAGCAACCACTATCTCTCTCAAAAGGGAGGAAGAAATGAGGAACTGACTGGGAATGATAGTTCAAGGGAGAGAAGAGATCCAAATGATGAGACTTGTTTCAAAATCTGGGGGGAGCAACCAGACATAGATTGAAAATTTGGACTTAGTTTGTGGATCTATGTAACGAATTTGTTAGTTTGAGTGTGGTGAAAATACTTTTATATTGCTGAAGGTCTGACAAACGAAGCTAGTAAACATTATTTTATAATGAGGGGCGGACAATAGGCATGACAGAAGAATTTAAAATTATTATAAGACTGACACGCAGGTTTTGTTAATATTTTTTGAAGATTTGGAGTATCTCCACGTTTTGGGTGGGTTTGTACAGAGGAACCACCACTAGTGAAGCCCATTGGGAGGATTTCGTGCCACTGAACCCATGTGGTTATTATATTATAGAAGTCTAAAACAGCCCCCTTTTGAGTCCAAATTTATCCTAATGCAAGATCTTCGACAAGAGGTTCTTATTAAATTTGGGTTTGATAAGATTTTCTTGTTAAATTTGTTTCTTAGAGGTCAAGATTTGGCCGCATAGCCAAATCTCAAGATTTAGCCACACGACCAAATCTCAAGGCATCCATGGACACATTCAAAATTTGAAATTAAGAATTCATGTTTTTTAAATGTACCGTTCTTTGGACCTTGCTTTTCCATCCCCATAACTACATAACCAAAACATATTTGAGTACTAAAATGAAGTGAATATGGACACAAACTCCATTCTATACTAATTCCTTCTCCATGGTCAAGATCTGAAACACTTATTAAAATTTTTGAACTCAACAAATTTTTCACAATAACGTGTAAATGCAACTTTCCATGAAATGTATAAAAGTAACATAGCAAATGACATTGTAGTAGTGAAAATAAAGAAACGTCCTATTATTCTTAAAGGTCCTCTAAATGAAACTAAAAAATCAAATGGAGAGTATAGGAAGATAATGCAAGGTAATTTCAAGGACTTGTTGCCTCTTCTTTGTCCCAAAACTCTATAGCATGTTTTTGCAAATGCTCATCTTGTTCTTCATTAAAGGGTTCAAGATCAAATTTTTCACAATAACATGTAAATGAAACTTTCCATGAAATGTATAAAAGTAACATAGCAAATGACATTGTAGTAGTGAAAATAAAGAAACGTCCTATTATTCTTAAAGGTCTTCTAAATGAAACTAAAAAATCAAATGGAGAGTACAGGAAGATAATGCAAGGTAATTTCAAGGACTTGTTGCCTCTTCTTTGTCCCAAAACTCTATAGCATGTTTTTGCAAATGCTGATCTTGTTCTTCATTAAAGGGTTCAAGATCTTTTAGATCTAGTAGTGTCTCTATAGCTTTATCCACCACATCTCTCTCATCTGCATCATGTGATTCTGATGGCCCTTCTACTGCTAGCAATGGTGCTTGCAAGACATCCCATTGATGAATTTCAAGATCATTGTAAACATATGTAGAGCACGTTCTTTCCACCTCCACCGATTTCTCTAATGTCTCGACAATTGAATTAAAGAACCTCTTGCAATATAGAGACTCCATTGTAGCAAAGCCCCCATAGAACAAGTCAAACAAGTATTCATCTTCTCGACAATAACCTACCATTACATTTTTTATAACACGTGAGTGCTTTCTTGACAAGGTCAACTCCATGTTGAATAAATCATCCTCTTCAATTAATTCTTCTTCATCACTAGATTGTTCATCATCATCTGCAACATATATTGATGGCTTATACTATGCGTTAGTATAGTGCTCAATGTAATTGAACTCCCAAATTTTTCTTTTGCATTTGTTTGGCCCATCCATCACATCCAAGAAAGCCACTTTGATTTCCATAGGGTCATGGTACACATTGTGTATGAATTCAATCCCCTCCATATTTGAACCAACTATGTATAAACTCTAGGGTTGGGTTGAATCTGATCCATGTCTTGCACCTTCTCTCTATCCCATGGTCTACCTCAGGCACCCCTTTGCAACATCAGGCAATGGTGGAGTTTCCTTGCCCTATTGAAGCTAGCTTCAACAACGAATCATAACAACCATGAATGCAATGGTACAATTATGTACTGATTTCAAAAAATGATTTGCACTCATTCCAATTGCTTAACTTCAAAGAAGCCCGCCCCGCCGGTACAAACATGTGCAACTCCTCTTGTAGCACATCTCTTTTCATATGCATGGCTCATTTGTGAATGTCTCGAATCATTCCATTAACACTATTGCAGATGAAGTGAGAACATTGCGTGGGTTCTCAAAAAAAGATTCCATTCCAAATCTTAAGACTATTGCCTTCTTTTTAAAAGTAGTCTAGTTTTTCACAAGTCTACTTCCAAAATCTATTGATTCTAGAAAAGTGCACACATTTTTTAATGGAACTTTCCAAAGTAGACTAAATATATATACTATAGTTTTTGTACTTCTCTACATATGGATGTCATATTCAAAACACATGTTAGTTATAATTTACTTTTTTAAATTGCAAGAAATATTTTACATCCCCTAATATTTCATCGTAGTTGATGGTATGAAAAATACTTTTTTATAGCTTGATCTCCAAAAACAAGTGATTTTATAAAAGAACATAAATTTATGTAGTGCATTTTTTCAAAGTGGTTTAAAAATATCTAGGTTTTCATACTTAAGTATAGCGACATGATTGTTGTCTTGAAAAGATATACCAAATTATATTTTTCTTTTTTTATTACAAGAAATATTTTACATTAAAAAAATAGACTATGATTCCATTGTCTCAAATGGTATAAACTTTATTTCAAAGAAAATTAGGTTGAAAAATCTTTTGCTAATTTTATCACGCATTGTTTTGTGATGATCGATGAGGAGTTGAGCACTTTGCATGCATAGATCTTCATCTACCCAACTGTTTGCCAGTAGCTTGTGAAGATGCATAATGTCATTCTGGCACATGGAGTGTTGTTCTAGGTGAGTCTCCTCAAACATCTTAAAATTGTTAATCATCTCCTTATTTGTATGACAAGAGGAGAAGGCATGTGGATCGAGGCAGTGTGCGAAAGAGAAGAGAAGACATGCGGATCGAGGCAGTGTGTGAAAGAGAAGAGAAGGTATGCGGATCGAGGCACTGCGAGAAAGAGAAGATAGGGCACGCATATCGAGGCAGTGCAAGAAGAAGAAGACAAGAACAAGATTTCTAAGAGTGAGAGTGAGAGTAAGAGTGCGAGTGAGAGTGTGATTGAGAATGCGATGATCATCTTAATGCAAGTGAGAGAAAGTGAGAGTGAGATAGCTCGGGGGTGGATGGGTGGTACGAGCTCCTTCACGGAGTGCTTCTTCTTCGAACTTTTTGTAAAATTGTCATTATTTTGATTCATATTGGAATCTCCCTTCTTGTTGAAATCGTGATTATTATCTTGCTACAATTTTGATCGTGATTGTGAAAGAATAGTGCGTGACACTCTATGTTACATGCTTCGTTGAAGCAAGCCTCTGCATTTTCGATAATGCTATCGATCCACAGCATGCAATCAGTATCCCACTACACCTCCTTGACAAAGTCGCTGTGGCTAGCAAACCGCAAAGTTCTCTTTGCATCGTCGAGTGTGCTTCTCTTCATGTAGCTCATCCCCTCCATGCTCCCTACTATCTGGACCATCTGCCTCTCTTCCATTTGAGATACCCTTGTAAAAAATGCATCACGAACGCTTCTTGTGGCTAGCTTGTGTTGTCTTTTATCCAACTCTCGCCCTGTCTTGCACTTCATGCTAGACAATGTCGACATGATCGCGACTTTGTCCTTTCGAGGAGTTGGTGTATGCAATGAGTTGGTGATGATGGACAGCAGCAAAGTGCTGCATTATGTCACACAATTATCGTCAAATGCCAAGCATACAAACCTAGACCAAACCCTACACGCACATAAAAGTAATGCATGCTCCAAAAAAATAACATCTTCATGTAATGCATGCAACCAAGCAGGAAGGACATTTCTAAAAAGCAAAAAACTGTCATCTTCATATAAGCATGCTGATGCAAGCATGCAAATAAAATAATTTTTTGATCCATAAAAATAACATTTCAGCTTTTCATGCGTGAATGCAACCCTGCAAAAAAAATACAATTCATGCATGATTTTTTCTTTGCATGCGTGCATGCATGCAACCATGCAAAAATGTTACATTATGCAACAATGCGAAAAGAAAAACCTTAAAAAATTGACAACATATCCCTCCCACAACATTGACAACATATCCCTCCCACAACATACTTCGGGCCAAGAGGACCCTGAATGCCAATCTAGGGTGTGGTTTTGACTGGGACCCCGTCCTGTTTAGGACACGGGACCGGGAACCACCCCCCCAGACTGGGTCCCCTCGGCCAAGAGGAGAGAATAGAGGGATTATCTCTGATCTCGGATTATGAAACTAATACACCCCGTCGGTGCATATATAGCTTGTGGCAAGATACTACCGGCGGTATTAGTAATCTTACCAGCAATAATGTGAACTACTACCGACGGTTGTTAGATAGTTACAGCCGATAGTATACTGGCAGTATTAGTCCCGGTACCGGTAGTTATAGTGACATTTCCGGCAGTAATAAGGATAATACCATTGATAATCAGCCTATTACAGGTAATGGTCACCGAATAGCACAAATGGGTGATTACAAATGTCTTTGCATGAAAATCGTCATCATGGAGCGTGATCACACAAAAAAACCACGTAGTTTGTTTTAATATTTCAATGACTCATTTCATGTATGGATGAAGCCAAATGAGTGTCAATTTAATGTTTTTTTGTTTCTTGTGTTTTTACACAAAGTAGTCTGTTTTAATATTGCAATGGATCATTTCATGTGTGGATGGAGCCAAATGAGTGTCAATTTAATGGTTTTTTGTCTCTTATATGCTATCATTGTTTCTTCAAATATCTAATATGGAAGGTATCATAAGAAAATATTGGGGAGGGAGAATGTTAAAGTTTATGTAAACTCTTACAATAAAAATAATTTGTTTAATTTTCTTGGATTTTTCCATGCAATAGTTGTTTCAAAAGCAAGAGGAGAAAACCACTACAGTATTATATTCAAAAAATTTGGACTTTTATTTAGTCCAGTTTTCAAATTGGACTTTACTAAAGTTTTTAATACAGTGTTTGTAACTATTTTACTACTATTTTGGGTTGCTAGCAAGCTAAGGGTGTCCACCTTTGTGCCACTCCTAGCACAGTGTGACACCAAGCATGGACCAAAATGCAAAGGGTTGCAAGCAACATGTAGCGGGTAGCAATACCCCGATCAACATTTTTCAAGCAATGGGATGATGACATGTGGCAAGCACCTTAGGGTCGACATGCCTATGTGGCATCCAATGTGGACAAAATACCTCGATCTAGGTCCTTCCCACACATGCCAAATCAGCATTGTGATACCTCGTTCAAGGTATTTGGCATTTGAGGTGGCAAATGACACAATGCCTTGGTAGGAGGCAAGTTTATGATGTGGCAAACATGTGGCACATGAGGGAGAAAATACCTTGAACGAGGTATCTATCTGTCTATGCAAGGTGGCATTGGTTGTCCTATGTGGTAGTTCAAGGTGGCACATGGCAATTGATGATAAAAATACCTCGAACGAGTTATCTATGTGTTTAGCTTAGGTGGCATTATGTGTCCTATGTGACAATTGACCTCTTCCCAAGTCTCTCCCCAGGTGCATACATGGCATGTACATACCTCGATCAAGATCCTCCAACTTGGCATCTTGAGTGCACACATGGCAAAGTCGAGGTGTAAATGTGGCAAATCGAGTGCATGAAGGTGGATCTTGGGTGGAAAATACTCAAACAAGGCAAGGATGTGGCTCCTATGTGGATGGCCTATGTGTCCAAGCATGCTATTACATGGCTCTTGCCCTGCCTTGCGCTTCGTGCTCGACAATGTCGACATGATCATGACTTTGTAGATAGTGTGGATCTAGGTACCTTGATCAAGATATGGAGGGTGGTTTAGAGGCCTCAAGGTGCTTATGTGTCATGTATGGATGCACATGTGGAAGCCACATAGCACCACGGTGCACTCGATGTTATTATTGAATTGTGTCATAAGTTTTAAAAAGTAGTCGAGAATCTTTTTTTCCTTTAAAAAAATATTTCAACAAATTTTTCTCCTCATATATAAAACATGAGAATTATGACATAACTTGATAACAGCATCGAGTTGCATCATCAAACTAAAATTTGATGACACAACTTGATGTTGTTATCAGGTTGTGTCATAAATCTCAAGTTTTTTGGACTTTACTTGGAAACTTATGACACAACTCAATGATATCGTTGAGTTGTGTCATAAATCTCATGCTTTTGAAGGCTTTTTTTGGAAACTTATGACACAACTCGATGATATCATTGAGTTGTGTCATAGATCTCATGCTTTAAAAGACTTTTTGCTGGAAACTTATGCCACTATCTTAAGTTTCCAAGTAAAGGGCCCATAAAACTTGAGATTTGTGACACAACCCGTAATGGCATCAAATTGCTTCATCAACACAAAAAATATATATAAAGGGCCCATAAAACTTGAGATTTGTGACACAACCCATAATGGCATCGAATTGCTTCATCCAAAAAGTTACTCAAATGGTATAAACTTTTGGATGATAACTTAGGATGATAAAAAAAACTTAGTTCAATATAGATAACTTAGGATGATAAAAAAAACTTAGTTCAGTATAGATAACTTAGGATGATAAAAAAAACTTATCTTCTTGGGCATTCTGAGAACTAAAAGAATTTGCACAACAAATACCCATTGTACACCAACCTTAGTGGTATGTAATCTTCCACGTGCATATAGATGCATCCAGGTATGCAATTGGCATCATATTGGCACAACTAGAGGGAAAAATGGACTACCTAGTCTACTATGCAAGCATGTTGATCACTCCGGTCGAGGCAAATTATAGCACAACCGAGCGGGAAGCCTTGGGTATGATTTACAGTGTCCCAAAATTTCGACATTACTTACTGGGTAATCCACTCATTTTCTATGTGGATCACTAGGCACTTCTATACTTAAAAATCAACAAGACAATGATCCAAGGAAGGTTAGTTTGGTGGATGCTACTTCTTCAAGAATTCATTTTCCAGATCATTCACAAACTAGGAAAAACAAATGTAGGAGCCGACTGCCTATCCCGATTGCCAGCTCCACCCGAGGAAGAAGCATCAGGAGTAAAAGATCAGAGAGTCGACAATGAGCTCCTCGATGGAGACCTTTTGCAATCAATCATGTGGAAGCCGAATACGCCGAAATCATGCAGTACCTTTCCACAAGAATCTTTCCTGCATGATGATAACAAAATTGAGGTGGAAGAAGGTGGCTATAAAGTCTTGGAAATTCACAAGGCGCAAACGGGATACTCCGAAGACTCGTTCTCCCTCATGAGAGAGAAATTGTGTTGGAAGAAGCTCATGCAAGATTGGTTGGAGGGCATTTCGGAGGAGAGATGACGGCTTGAAAAGTGTTGCAAGCAAGGATGTGGTGGCACATGCTCTATCAAGATGCTCAAGTCAAGGCAGAGAAATGTGGTATATGCCAATGAGTGGATAAAACAAGGTTCACAGATTTCATGCCGTTACAGCCTACCAAGCCATGGGAAGCGTTTCAAAGATGGGGATTGGAATTCATCGGTCCATTCCCATTAGCTCAACATACATGCAACAAGTGCGTGGTTGTGGCCACTGATTATGCCACAAAATGAGTCGAGGCAAAAGCTCTAAGGGACAATTCAGCAAGAAGCACAGCCAGTTCTTATATGAGAACATAATAACTGGGTTTAGATTCCCCCTAGAATTTGTCATCAATCAAGGAACTCACTTCCTCAACGAGGTGATCAAGGACTTGAATGAAAATTTCATTCTCAAACACTGAGTTTCAACCACATACCACCCACGGTGTAACGGGCAAGCCGAGTCATCAAATAAGCAAGTCAAAAGAATTCTCATGACTACAGTTATCACAAATAGGAAAGATTGGGATATCAAACTTTATGCAGCATTGTGGGCCTACATAACCTTGTTCAAGGTCACCACCTTGTTAACACCTTTTCTCATGGCGTTTGGGTTGGAAGCAATGGTTCCTATGGAATTTCTTGTGTCGAGTCTTCGAGTCACAAATGAGCATAAGCTGGGGGAACCCGAGGCAGTCAGGAGACAAATCTCAAAATTGGGTGGACGGGTCCATTGAAACTTACTAAAGTGTTCGACAATGGCACAGTTATCCTCGAGGACCTAAAGGGAAACATCATCCCAGGATGAGTGATCGCAACCGAGTAAAATAATGTCAAAGTGCTACCTTGGAACCAATAGTCAACATGGTGCATGCAGACTTGGAGGCTAGCAATTACTCAGGTGCTTGGGAGACTAGTAGCCCAACCGAGGCATCAATTGAATTCTTGGGAAATATCCCAATGCATGAATTCACTGACAGGGAGAGTAGCAGTAAACATGAATTGCAGGGCAGCAGAAGTGCATGCATGACATGTGGACAAAATATGGCAATGGCTACTAATATCTCCAGCAATCATGAACTTTTACCCCCTAATTACAACGAGAACATGGCGTACACACATCACAAGGCATGCATTAATGCAACGCCTACCCCATCACCTAAAATGAGGGCGAGGAATCGCCCACATACAAAGGTGAATTTCTCGTTGTCTTATTCATTTCATAGTTTACCTCAAACTACAATCTCCTTAGCTCCAACTCTCTCAACCTCCCTCACTCCCGTAGATATGGCAACCAACTCCCCTACTTCCTTACACATCAGCTCTGACAACCCCCCCATCAAAATCCAACCTCGTATCCAGAAGCTGGTGGCTCTACACAAGATCAGCTTAGCCTGAGGAGGTTTCTATGGCTCAACGGATTGAAGGAGTTCATGAAACTGTCGTGGGAAGCAAAGTGGAGACCACAGCTGGAAAATAGCTCATCAAGATCTATGACCTGACGACTCACATCAGGTATCTTCTCTCCCACCTCTCCCCGTTCTATTTTTACCTCTCATTTGCCTGGTGCTCACAACTCCCAACTATATCCCTCTTCCTTCGGCCCCCCTCTGCCTCCCCTCCTCGGCCCTTCTTTGGCTCGGAGCCCCCGCCACCTCTCCTCCTCCACCCCCTCCTCGGTGCCCCCTCGATGACCCCCACTCTGCCCATGAGAGCAGACATGAGCATTGCGGCTTTTGAGGAGTCTCTGATATCTTGTTGCACTTCATCGTACTATGTCTTCATTTTCCCTCCATGCTCTCCTTGCAACGATGACAACATTGACGTGGTCCCACCCTCACTAGCCAATTCATTTTTCCGCTCTCGGTTCCTACCCTTTACCCACTCCATTTCCCCACTCTCCCCTCTCTCTGCCCTTGCACTCCCACCCACCCCAGGTTTCACTTCATCCCCCTCTACTTCCCCTCGCTCCCCACCTTGCCACTCATCTACACCAGCCTCTCCACCTTCATCTCCACCTCCCTCTACCATTCCCCACAATTCTCCATCACGATCATCCACTCCTCCTCAAATCCATGCTTCCACTCCCACTCCCCCACCTCACACTGGTATTCGAGCCTTCTTCTCCCCTCCATCTACCGTGCTCCCTCCTACCTCCACACCCATTATCGGCTTGTCTCCATCGGATTCTGATGGGATAGTCACCCCCTCTTCCCTATGTCTGCCACCTCCTTCTTCCACACATCTGCCACCTCACAAACATCCATGCCATACCACCCGTGCACCTACTTCCATTTCCATGCCCTCCATCCAATTCCATTCCTCCCCATATACACCATCTTTGAGCCAGCTCCTTTCACCTTCCCTCGTTGCTTCATTACACCTGCATCACTTTGACAGCATTGACTTTCTTGCCAATGACACTTCTCTTAGTCTCCTCTTCTTTGCACATATAGTCCACCTCCCCACCGCCAATGAACTCCAGTCATTGTTTTCTTTTGCCACCCCACCCTCCCCTCCACCTTCACATGGCTATTCTAGTTTGTCCACCACTGACATCCCACTCCAAATCGCTACTCTTTTTCCAAACCTTCCATCAGTTTCTCACAAGGGGTTAGACCTGCGTCAGGCCCCTCCCTCACCCCAGCTAGCACTCTTTCATTATCTAACCTCCCATCTCCTTCCATCGGAAGGATGCTTCCTCTTTGCCACCCATCATGATGCCCTTCTTTGTCTCATTGAGTCTCGCCCTTCGCCACACTTTTATCTTCCTTCATTCACAACTCCGTCACTCACACACGCTTCTACTCCTATTTTGGTCCACTCTTCACCTACATAGCTCTCACCCGTGCATCCACCATCACTCCACCCATTGCACCCTCCACACACACATCTTCTCCACCCTCCCCACACACATCCTCTATAGTCACCACTCCCTCCATGCACACATCTTCTCCACCCTCCCCACACACATCCTCTATGGCCACCACTCCACACACATCTTCTATTGCACCATTACATTCTTCGCCACCTCCTTCCACCCCATTGACACCACCCACCATCACCCCTCCATCATCTTCAACTGTCACCTCGGCTACTAGCACCCCTCTGGCTATCCCCTTGTCTTCGGCAGCCACCACCACTCCACCACGATGCACAGTAGCCCTTCCTACTCATACTGCTACTATTCCCCCTCCAATCACATCTATAGCTCGTGCCACCTCTTCTTCTGGTCATCCACCACGTTACTGCCCTGTCGTCCATGATCCTCTCCGTCGAGTCCCCTCCCTCAATCACCCCGCCCCTCCTGGTTCTCACGTCATCTTGCCAGGGCCGCCACCCTCCCCTCGTGGCCCACCTCTATTCCCACCATATGCACTCTCCACCTATGACAACTATGTCTCTCCCATCTCACATAACACCATTCCACACCCCACCACACTTCCCCCACCCTTGCAACCTCTTCTTCAGTGCACGAATGATTTTTCCCTTGCCATGTCCATTGTTCATGTGGGCATGCCATCGGAATATTTATCTTACCTCCACTACCGCATTCACGCCCAAAATGAGTTCATCAAAGATCAAATTGAACTCAATTCTAGCCATCGCCTCATATCGTCACCACTTTCCATCTCCCATTTAGATCAGTTCTCGACCACCATTCGGTGGACCCTAGATGGTGCCGACCTAGGTTGGCCGAAAAATCTCTCCAACTTTCTTTGCGACCACCGTAGGAGCTTATCACATGATCAGATCTTAGAAAGAATGACATACTACATGAACAACCTCACAGAGAGATTGGCTGACACCACTGCTCCTATGCGTCTATAGGCCCTCATAGTCATGGCCAACTTCTTTCATGCGGCTCTACATCCTATTCTTTTGGATGCATTGACGTATATCTATGGCTTAGAGGGTCAATGCATGGAGTGGGCCATCAAAGCCATCGTCTTCAAAGCCTTGTATGAGAAGGCTTTCGCATTTGCCACATCCTCTTCATCTACTCCTCCACACCCCTCCACTTCTTCTTCTCCTACTGTGACATCTGCTCCCTCGCCAATGACTTCCACACCTCTTCCCACCCTTCCACATCTCACCCCTCCTCAGACACACCCCGATACCTCAACATTGACCCCCCCTCCGACCACCCAATCTTCTTCAAGGCCTACCTCATCATTGACTCCCCCTCCTACCACTCCCCTCCCATCTTCACCACACCTTTTTTCTCCTGGTAAGTCTTTGGTGACCTCTATACTCACCTTCAGACAGCTACTCGTGAGTCACGTCAGCTTCACGCACGGCCTCATCGACAAGAGGTTGAGTGCACACGACTCCAATCTTAGGTTGCTCATGAATGTTTGGAACTGGCTGCATATCGTGGCCAGCCTCCTCCACCACTATCTACCTTGCCATCGACATCACTTCCTTCTACCCCATCCTCCAATTTCCCTTCTATGGTGTCATCGACATTGCATCATCCGACAGCTACCTCGCCATCGAAATTGCTTCCTACTTCCCCATTCCCCACTTCCCCTCTAGATCTGACATCTACCTTGCCATCAACACTTCCTACACCCCCATCATCCACTTTGCCTCCTATGCCATCCACCCCTCCATCGACATCCCCTTTTATAACATCTTACTCTCCATCGACATCCCATCCACTTACCTCGACGACATCTCCCTCACCTCCACGATCATTCAAGTGATCCACCATCTATGATGATGGCCTCTTCTTCTGAGGCCACTGATGACACTGACAAGGATGATGGTGATACCACCTTCGATGCAACAGATGAAGACGATGATGTAGGCGATGAGGATGATGACACAAAGTCCTCAGATTAGTGATTTCTTTATCTTTCATGATGTGGATATGGTGATATGATATTATGTACTCGGTCGCTACATTGTCCTTCTCCTTTGTCACTATGTTTTGATGGTAGTGTTCTCCCTTGTTGTTTTGATCTGTTCGATGCCATTTTGATCGGATGACATATTTTTGTAATGCACCATGATCGGATGCCATATTTTGTAATGAAGCTCCTATAACCCCTGCCCTACTCCCAAATATGTATTGTTTTCTCCTTTCTCTTGAGCATCATCTGACGAATGCATGATTCACCAAGGACGGAGAATGGTTTAGGGTGGGGCACTTGTAGATGGCTCCGGTCACCTCCGGCACCTCACCTCACCTCCAACACCCCACCTCTGGCAAACATCATGGATATCTCTCCCTCTCCTTGGTCCACTAACAAAGGCATCTCTTACAAAATCATCTCTTCACTAGAGGACATCTCTACCCCTTTGTCATCGCCTTGCTATGGTACCTCCACCTCTACCACCGAAGTCATGTCTCTTGTCTCCACTTCACTGACACATCTCTCTTCACTCTGCATCTCCTCTCCATCACTCTTCCTCTAGAATGGCACAAAGTCTCTCTCTCTCTCTCTCATCACACAATGTGGTACCCCTCTTGCAAGATGCTCTGCAACTCCAACCACCCTGTCAGAGGCCTCATTGCCACCACTCAATTTTGGCAATGCATCTAATGCCACAGGCCCCTCCCCTTTGACAAGAGGAGATAAGGATCAAGGACTGAGGATATATGGACAGAAGAGGAGCATCTCAAGGACACAACCCCTTCTTCTCTAGCATTCTTCAAAGCTCCAGTAGATATTGCTCCTCTCACCCCATCTTCGGCCATCATCCTCTCTTCTGGTGTTGTACATCTTCGAGTACAAGAAAGTGTCCCATCAGATCTCTTTTGGTCTCTTGCCTCTCTATCTCTCTATCTATCTCTCTCTCTCTCCCTCTCTCTCCCCCTCTCCATTCCTATGTTGACACGATGTTTCACCCTCGACTCCCCTTTTCTCTCGACCAACCCTACCAACCGCATCCCCAACTCAACGTCGTGATCATCATAGATAGGGAGATTTTATATCAACAACGCATCGCTCTGTTCTTTGGCACCCAACGTTTAGCCAAAGTGTTGGCCTCTCCTCAACCTTCTTATCCTGGACTACAACATCACTTGGGATGTGATTATTCTCTACTTGTACTATGTAGCCACCCCCCTTATGGCATACTTCCTGAGCACAACAGACCCCCTTCCTCCTCCCTCTAATTGTAGACAACCTCATCCGTCTACAGAAACCTTTTTGACCTCGTGTTAAGCTAGATAAAACCTCGATTTTGTAACCTAAACTGTGCCATAAAACACATGCACTTGGCATTAAGACAAGTGATTGAGGCAAACCTAGAGCCCCTAGGATAGTGCGTCAAACAACATGTTGTCTAGCTATGTACCCAGCGTGTCAACTTTGAGATCAAGGGAATCCCTCCTTAGCTCTTACTCCTTACATAGACAAGTTATGGAGGAGTCGAGCACCGATGATTCAATGAGTCTAGAGTTGTAGAGCATGGATCTGCAACCGCAAACCGAAGTGCTAAATGATCAGGACCAAGTGGAAGTAGTGCCATCTACCCCTATAGTCTCAACATCAAGTCAACTTAACGACTTAGGGACACTCTTTGAAGTCAATTCAGAGACACAAGAGGCAAGGATTGTGGCGTTGCAATACCCGCAAGTAGGTCCATCTAGAAGACGACTTGCATCAGAATTTCAATTCCATGCAACTCACTCTTTAGAGACCAATGAAGAGCGATAGAGATACAACCAATTCGAGGAATCGAGACAAAGTGAGCATGGTCAGGAAGCTCATCAAGTGGAATCCCATTTTCCCACCTTGCCAAATATACTTCTTTGTCATCGACAACACCACCCTATCACAGTGTGATAGGAGCTCAACCAAACCCTTGGACCACACACTTTTCTTCATGTCAAATAAGGAAGAGTATAGTGGGTTAGCACAAAACAAAACTAGTAGGCCACCTACCTTCAAGGCAAAAAGTGTCAATCTGACTTACACATCAAGGGGAACCATAGATCTATGTCTAAAACCCTCAGAGGATTGGGTAATTATCCCATTTCCGTAAGTGTCAATAGGCATGACAGGACTTAGTACGACTCCCAATTTTATGCCTACATGCACAAATCCAAGCACATTTGCAAGGCCAACAACTATACCTCCTTCGGTGACCGGGGGGGTCACCCTTCAAATATCCCATATAGCACGTGTGAGCAAGCATGATTAAAAATACCCCTATTCTTTCATTTTTACATTTTCTCATATAGTTGATTAAACCCCTCTTGCATATATACAGTTTTCAATTTTTAAATATTGGCACCCCTACATAAATCTACACATAAAAATTACATTAGATTGCTATTTTATAAATCCCCTCTTGCATGTAAAAGTCATGTAAGTCCCCCTATTAAAAAAATACCCCTCAATGCACTAATGTGCTATGTTACATGTTTATGAGTGACCCCCCCCCGAGTTCCGTGATACCATCATTGCCGCATCTAACAGTTGCTTATGGACCAAGGGGTCCTGTAGATGGCTCCGGTCACCTTCGATCACCTCCGCCATCTCACCTCCGGTCACCTCCGACACCTCACCTCCGACACCTCACCTCCCACAACACCATGAATATCTATCCCTCTCCTTGGCCCTCTGACAAACAACTCTTCCTTGGAGCCTCTAACATCTCTACCCCTTTGTCATCGCCTTGCCATGGTACCTCCACCTCTACCACCAGAGTCATGACCTTTGTCTCTACTTCACCGACGCATCTCCTCCCGTCACTCCACATCTCCTCTCCGTCACTCCTCCTCTGCAACGGCACAAATGCCTCTCGCTCTCACCATACGATGTGGTACCCCTCCTGCAAGATGCTCTGCAACTCCAACCACTACATGAATGGCCTCATCACCACCACCCAACTTTGGCGGTGCATCTAATGCCTCGGGCCCTCCCCTCTCACATGGGGAGATAAGGATCAAGGATTGGACAGAAGAAAAGGGGAGAAAGGAAGGGAGACAGGGGCACTTCTCGAGTGACACTCTTGGTAGCTCTCTCTCTCTCTCAGGTTTCCCTCTTACCTCATCTCCGACTATCCTAGGCTGTGCTCCTCCCCTCCACTACACCCATCCTCTTGGTTGCATTCATCCCCACAGTTGGTGTTGTACATCTTGAAATACAAGGAAGTGCCCCATCACAACTTTTGTCGCTCTCCTTGTCTCTCTGTCTCTCTGTCTCTCTCTCTCTCTCTCTCTCTCTCTCTCTCTCGGTTCACTACATGTTGAAGTGTTTATAATGATGTTCTGCCCTCAACTCCCCTTCCCTCCCAACCAACCCTACCAGCCGCATCCCCAACTTAACATAGTGATCATCGTAGATAGGAAGTTCCTATACCAGCAACGCATCGCTCTCTTATTTGGTGCCAAACGTTTAGCAGAAGTGTTAGCCTCCCCTCACCCCTTTATCCTTCCTATCTTGGACTACAACATCACTTGGGATGTTATTATCCTCTGCTTGTACTAGGCACTCACCCCCCTCACGGCATACTTCCCGAGCACAACAGACCCCCTTCCTCCTCTCTCTATTGTAGATGATTCCATTCGTCTACAGGTACATCAAAATTTGGCGATCCTGCTGGGGAAATCAAGGGGGTTCAAGTGTCAACTTCGAAACATATTTAGCATGAAATTCCTTTGATGTTTCATCGCACACGCTCCTCTGTTTGTACTGATAGCACCTTCACATTTCCTTTAGAACGAGCAAATAGTAGCCAGAAAAGCCCCCGCACAGTCAGTGCTCCTCCCACACATAGATCACGTGGGCGACCACGAAAGCTTCCACCTCCACAACCATCCTCCCCTCCTTCTTCCCTTTCGATTTTTCCCACTTCACCTGCATCCTTCCCATCTCCACCCCCACGTTCGACAACTTCATTCCCTATCATGGCTCAAGCTCCAGCTCTTGAGCCATTGTCTAACCTTCTAGCTCGGGTGAATGTGAAGGCACCAAGATTTCGTGGCACTTCTGCAGAGGATGCAAATGATCATGTTCGAAGGTTCCTATATGCTTGCAAATCCAAGGGTGTTGAGCGCAAGGATGCATATCTTGTACTGTTCCCCGTCACTCTCGAAGATAGCGCAAATAAGTGGTATAGTCAATTTGTGGTTGGTCATTTTCTTACTTGGTTAGCTTTGCAAGATGCATTTCTGCATAACTTTCGTGCAGGAGATTTCTATGATCTAATCATATAGGAACTCAACAATTTGGAGATGGGTGCACACGAGACGGTTTTAGAGTTGGTTACACGAGTCAAGATCTTGGTAGCCTGCCTCCTAGTAGATCCAAGCGTGGTCCTTGTCAAAGGTTGGGTCATGAAAGCTCTCCCACCGTCCACGTAGAGGAAGATTCGGGAAACACTTCCGTAGGCTGCCACCCTCGAACAACTCTAGGAGATGGCTACTCAAGTTGAAAATGCCCGTTGTATCACCGAGAAGGACAAGTTCATGCATACCATTCCGTTCGATGACATCTCTCAACTTAGAAAGGAGTTGGAAGAGTTAAAACTTCAAAAGAAGACTGATGAGGTCAACCTTCTCCGCCAACAACTTGACGAGCTCAAACACACCCGCCACGGTGTGTGGTGTACAAATTGCAAACACCAGGGCCATACCTCCTCCGACTGCTGTCGAGAGCACAAGAAATGTACTTTTTGTGACCAGACTGGACATGATGCTTCCGATTGCTACTACCTTAAGGGCTTGCAAAAGTCCAAGCTACCCAGAACCGTTCTACCACCACAAGATGACTTTTTGGTAACGCCCTCCCCCCAAGTATATGTTGCAACTCCAGTTCCCTCTATTGTCCCTCCCTCTTATTCTCCTTCACCATCTTACCCCACATCTACACCTCGCCCCGCTTTCTCCCCGAATCCCACCTTTCCCACGTCTTCATTATCACACCCTTCCTACCCTACACCTCTGCCGTCTCCTTACTCTCCTAGCCTCACCTTCCCACCCCACTCCGTTGCTTCACCGTATCCTCATCCGCCTGCCTTCACTGCACCACCTTACACTCATCCCTAATATGCTACTCTGTCTTATGTCACTCCACCACCCTATCCTTCCTCTTCTTTCCCTCCTCGTTGCCCTCCTTCCAACTGCCCACTTATGTGCTTCCGCTGTGGTGAATATGGCCATCTTCAAACCCATTGCCCTCTGCATGAGAATATTCCTCCTTGCCAACATTGCCATACTTCCCGTGACCACTACACATGTGATTGCCCTAAGCGTCTCACTGTTGCTTCATCATCCCTGCCACCACAACCCCCCTCCGTTCTTGGGACTCCACCTCCCTGTCCACCCCCCGCCGCCCATCTTATTGACATTGAGCACCCCATGGTTGCCATTGTCACCCATAGTCAACGTGCTTCACCTCCCCCTACTTCAACTTCAACTGCTCCTCGCTGCCACCTAAGAACACCCCTTGTCGAAAAGGCCTTTGTAGAAGCTGCCCGTGAGTTGGCCAAAGAACCACCACTAGAAGTGAGTACTCGACCCCTTATGCCCATTCATACGACGGACTCCTTTGACTCTACTCTTGCTTCCTTGGAGGTGAAGGTCAAACTGTCTGAATTTTGAGATATCGAGCCTCCACTCGCGATATGCCAGGGTGACCATTGTGTATTTATGTCACCGACTTGTTAGCTGGAGATGCGGTTGGTACACCGCCCACGAATAATAGCTAGATGACAGCTATCCTTATCTACTCTAGTTGTGGCTCAGTTAGTATGCCACCTTAGTTGAGTTTGGTTTGAGACCCACATATAGGGTTCTTCTATTTCTTTGTACGAGAGTTCTTTTGGCTTTCACAACTAAGAAGAGGAAAACTGTTTTCAGCCTCCACCTTTGTATGTATTCCCCCATTGTGCATGTGAGAAAGCCGCAAGTGAGACTCCTTCCCTCTCTCCCACAATCTTCACATGGTATCAGAGCCTTGTTCGTGGTAAGGAGCTCAAGAAAGCAAGCCAAGTTCGTGGTGTCCTGGTAAGAGGACCAGTGTTGCTTTCCTATTTCGAGTTTGGGAGCAAATCTCTGCAGGTAGCACAGCCAGAAGTGCAAGAGTGCACTGTCTCAGATTGAGAGACGCCCTTCGTGGTGTGGCGAGAGCGCAGTATATGCTGCAGGAAAGGGCAAAGCCTGTAGTGACTTTATTTTTCTGATTCGAGGTCATTTCGAGGCCCGTTTTGGAGGCGGAAGTTCTCCGCAGGCACTCAGAAAAAGGCCCTGTTTTTGCTGTGCGACCACTGTTCTGCGGGTCGGTGAAAAGTTGCCGCAGAAATTGCATTGTATGCCTGTGTGCAGAGATATTGGGAGTTGCAGATTCATGCTTGTTGCCTGTTGATGCAAAATCGTCGCTAGGAAGTGACAGTGTGGTGAAATACCACTTTCGACAGTTTTGCGAATCTGACCGTGTGAGACAAAAGCTGTGTTTTTTGCAGTGACAGAATTTTTTGCAGTGTTCTGTAATGGCATCTGATTCTCTTTCGCAGATTGTCACTGAAAAGCTTGACAAGAAAAACTTCCAGGCATGGAAGTTCAGAATGACGAATTTCTTGATGGGAAAAGGCTATTGGGAGTTCATTACAGGAAATGAAGAACCTGTACTTCCTAATGTTCCCAGTCAACAGGAAATGCAGGCATTTAAAGGATGGCATGAGAGAGCCAGGAAAGTTATGTACTGGCTGTCTATCAGTATTTCGGACTCCATGATTGTGCATATTCAGGATGCAAATACGACAAAGGAGGCATGGGACACTTTGGCAAAAATGTACAGCACAAATACGCAAGCCAGGAAAATGCAACTCAAACAGGAATTGCACAATGTGCAGAGAGAAAACTTGAGCATAAATGACTACCACATGAAAGTGAAGAAAATTGCAGATGCACTTGCTTCCATTGGGTCGCCAGTGGATGATGACGATTTGGTCTCTGTGACCTTGAATGGCCTAGGAAAGGATTATGCACAGTTCCGGACATCCATTGCCGTCCGTGAAAAATTTCCTGATTTTGAGGAGTTGATTGCTCTTCTAATTTTCGAAGAACAGAGAAATGGTGGTGCATCTTCTTCAGCAGGAACTTCAAAAGAAACTATCTTCTACTCAAATGCTGGCAGAGGTAGAGGCAGAGGTAGAGGAGGCCGATCTGCAGGCCGTGGTAGAAATCAGAATATGCAGCAAACGCAAGAAAACCAGTCCTATGCAGGAGGACGTGGTAACTCTAGAGGCAGGGGGAGCCAAAGAGGCCGTGGTGGATGGCAGAGAGGCCAAAATGCAAACAGCAATATTGAATGCTACTATTGTGGCAAAATGGGTCATATCGCTAAGGACTGCTATAAAAAGCAGAATGACATTATGAATGGAAAATTGCAGCAAGGCAATTATGCATCCTCTAGTAGACAGGGTGATGACAGAAATGAGCATTTGTTTATGGTGCAGCATATGACAAATTCTGTAACAAGTGCAGAAGAAAGCAATGATGTGTGGTATGTTGACTTAGGTGCGTCAAACCACATGATAGGTCACGCTGAATGGATGCAGGATGCAAGAAAAATGGAAAAACCAGGATTTGTGGAGACTGGTGATGATACTGCACATCCTATTGTGCAGATTGGCAAAATTCCTTTGTCTATGCAGGATGGGAAAAAGAAATACTTGTCTGATGTATTTCATGTCCTGAACATCACCAAGAACCTGGTTTCTGTTGGTCAAATGGTTGAGCAGGGCTTGCAGGTTAGATTTAATCCTCATGGATGCTTTGTTGAGGATATGAAAAATAATGGTCGCTTGATAGCAAAAGGAAAGAAGAAGGGCAGGATGTTTACGTTGGATGCAGACATGCCTGAATTGAGTGCAGCAATGTTTGCACATGGGACCGGTGTAGTTGCAGATATTGATATCTGGCACAAACGCATTGGTCATGTTAATATACAGCGACTTAAATCAATGCAAGCCCATAATATTGTTGCAGGATTGCCTAAATTCAAGGTTGCAGAAATGCATAAGGTTTGTGAATCCTGTCAATTTGGGAAACAGGCAAGGAAACCTTTTCCTAGGCATGTTCAAGAGAGTAAAAAGCCATTGGAATTAATCCACTCTGATGTGTGGAGTACAAAAGCTGCATCTATTGGAGGCTGTCACTATTTTGTCACATTTATTGATGACTTGAGTAGAAAACTATGGGTGTATTTTATGAAAAAGAAAAGTGAAGTGTTTGGGCACTTCAAAGCTTTCAAAGCTGTGGTTGAAAAAGAAACAGGCCGGCAAATAAAATGCCTAAGGTCAGATGGAGGGGGAGAGTACCTCTCAAATGAGTTTGCAAGGTTCTTGCAGGAGCATGGCATAAAGCAGCAATATTCATGCAGTCATACTCCACAGCAAAATGGAATTGCAGAAAGGAAAAATAGGCATATTGGAGAGGTATCTCGGGCTATGCTAAATGAAAAAGATCTACCAGATTATTATTGGGCTGAAGCAGTTGCTACAGCAGTTTATATAATGAACAGGACTCCCACTGCAGCAATACATGGCATGACGCCAGAGGAGATGTATACTGGTAGGAAACCAGATATTTCTCATTTGAAAATTTTTGGTTGCATTGCCTATGTCCATGTGCCAGATGAGTTGAGGTCCAAGTTGGATCCAAAAGCTGAGAAGTGCGTCTTTATTGGTTATTCTCTACAGCAGAAAGGGTATAGATGCTATAACCCTTCTACACGTAAGTTCACAGTGAGCAGAGATGTTGTTTTTGATGAGATGAGCAGCTGGTATAAACCAGTAAATGTGATGATTGATGTAGATGCACAAAATGGTAATGCTGCACAGAATTCACAGCAGCAATCACAAAATATCAGTGGAGCTGCAGTGTCGTCTAGCAGTGGTTCACATACCTCGCCATGGACAGGCAGATTGAGATCAGGAGAATCTCCTCAAAGCAATGCAGAGAGTGGTATGCAGGTATCACGGAAAGGAAAAGAGAAGGTAGATCAGCCCATGTTTGATGTGAATGCAGGTCACTCTTGTGTGGATGGTAAATCCAGTGGCTCTGAACAGAGCATTGATGATGAGTTGGGTATTCCCTCTGTTCTTACACCTGGAGTAAGGAAGACCAGGGATGTTTTGAGAGCACCTGGAAGTGAGCCTATTTTGCGTAGGTCTACCAGGGTTAGGTATCCTGTGGATAGGCTGAAATATGATGGATTTACAGCCATTCACTATGCCTATATGGTCAAAGTGATACAGGAACCAGAACCCACTTCTTTTGAGCAAGCCATGGGAAATGAAAAATGGGAGAAAGCCATGGATGAAGAAATGGATGCCTTGGATGCTAATGCTACATGGGAATTGGTGCCTTTGCCTAAAGGCAAGAATGCAATTGGTTGTAAGTGGGTTTATAAGATCAAGCACAATGCAGATGGTTCTGTGAATAGATACAAGGCAAGATTAGTTGTCAAGGGGTATGCACAGACATATGGCATTGATTATGAAGAAACTTTCAGCCCGGTTGCAAGGATGGCAACCGTAAGAGCAGCCATTGCTATGGCTGCATCAAAGGGATGGTCTTTACATCAGATGGATGTAAAGAATGCCTTCTTGCATGGTGATTTGCAAGAAGAGGTCTTCATGGAGCAGCCAGCAGGTTATGTTCATGCTATTCATCCTGAGTTTGTTGTTTGCAGGTTGAAGAAAGCCTTGTATGGCTTGAAGCAAGCACCTAGAGCATGGTCTGACAAGATAGGACAGTATCTTGTCACTATTGGCTTTCAGATTTCCAAGGCAGATTTCTCACTCTATGTGAGAAAAACAGAGAAAGGGATTATGCTGCTGGTCATTTATGTTGATGATTTGATCATGACAGGTGATAGTGATGAAGATATCCTTCATGTGAAAATGCTATTGAGGCAGAAGTTTGAGATGAAGGATTTGGGAGAGCTGCGTTATTTCTTGGGCATTGAGGTGATTAGATCACCAAGTGGGATACATCTCTTGCAGAGGTAGTATGGATTGGACATGCTGTCCAAATATGGGATGACAGGCTGTAAGCCTATTTCAGTTCCTTTGGAGCAGAATGTGAAGCTGAGTACAGATGCAGGTGAGCTTCTGGAAGACCCTACTATGTATAGACGTATAGTAGGAAGTTTGATTTACATGACTATTACCAGGCCAGATTTGAGCTATGCTGTTGGGTTGGTAAGTCAGTTTATGCAGGCTCCAAGGAAACCGCATTTGGATGCGGCTAGACGCATACTCAGGTATGTGAAGTCCACATTGCAGTATGGACTATTTTATGAGGCTGGGGTTCAGATACAGTTGCATGGATACACTGATGATGATTGGGCTGGTAGTATTTCTGATAGGCGATCTACGAGTGGATATGTGTTCTCTTTTGGGAGTGCTGTAGTCACTTGGAGCAGCAAGAAACAGCCTACAGTTGCCTTGTCGAGCACAGAGGCTGAGTACAGGGGTGCAGCAATGGCTGCATGTGAGGTAGCTTGGTTGCATAAGCTACTCTATGATATGCATCAGTCTACAGATGGGCCAGTTGTCATTTATTGTGACAACATGAGCAGCATACACTTGGCAAAGAACCCAGTCTTTCATGCTAGAACAAAGCACATTGAGGTGCATTATCACTATGTGCGGGAGAAGGTTTTACTAGGTCTTATTGATCTAGTTTATGTCAGCACAGAGGATCAGGTAGCTGACATATTCACGAAAGCATTGGGCGCAGAGAAGCTGCGCAAGTTCAGAGACCTGCTTGGTGTGCAGGATTTGGGATTGAGCTCGAGGGGGAGTGTTGAGATATCGAGCTCCCACTCGCGATATGCCAGGATGACCGTTGTGTATTTATGTCACCGACTTGTTAGCTGGAGATGCGGTTGGTACACCACCCACGAATAATAGCTGGATGACAGCTATCCTTATCTACTCTAGTTGTGGCTCAGTTAGTATGCCACCTTAGTTAGTTGAGTTTGGTTTGAGACCCACATATAGGGTTCTTCTATTTCTTTGTACGAGAGTTCTTTTGGCTTTCACAACTAAGAAGAGGAAAACTGTTTTCAGCCTCCACCTTTGTGTGTATTCCCCCATTGTGCATGTGAGAAAGCCGCAAGCGAGACTCCTTCCCTCTCTCCCACAATCTTCACACTGAACTTTGTGCTTTAAGCCCTACCGTTTCCCGCAAGTTGGCTTTTCTCTCGCATAAATGGAGTACACCGGTCGCCCCCCCACTCCCTGTCAGTGTCACCTCTCCCACATCAGCCACCACATCTTCCCCCTCTCCACACCCTCACAAACCTCCCGCTCACCCTCATTCACTTTCTTCTAACCCTTCCTCCCCTTCATCAGTTGCCTTTGTTGGTGTTTGTTTCTCGGGGCCCAAAATTGCTGATATAAATGCTCCCAAGCTGACAGTGGTCTTGGAAGGAGTCACAATTGAAGGTGTCATCTTGGATGGGGGTTCTGGCATCAATATTCTCCCAGAGACAACCCGTTTGAAAATTGGCTTACCCATCACCGATCCCCCTCCCTTCATCCTGTGTCTTGCTGATCAACGAACAGTCCAACCCGTGGGATCGGTCAAAGGAGCGAGCGTGATTGTTAATGGACTCACATTTGTCATGAATTTTGTTGTTATGGACATGGCACCAACCACCGAAGCATACCCTCTACTGTTCGGTCGTCCATGGTTGCGCATTGCAAAGGTCGTGCATAATTAGGGGACTGATAGTTTGATGGTTCCGCTTAATGGTCGCCTCATTGACATGCCCTTGGACAAGCATGAACCATCCTCGGATGACGCACACAACCACCAAGCAACCCCATCCTCTGATACATGGACCACTCAAGTTGTACCGGAGGTGGAGCTAGATGTTGTGACTGAAGATGGCATCATCAATCTCGAACAAGGTATTGCACTTCTCACATGGTTAATTGGCTTGGATTTCATTCATGTAAATGCCATTGATTGCCCTCCATCCTCTCAATCGTCCCATCCACCCAATATCCTCCTTCCACCACTTCCTCCAAATTTGTCTCCCATCATTCCTGTGAACTCACCCGAAACATCCCCTTCTTCCTCCCTGTATCACATTCTTTCCAATCTCCTTTGGTCTGACGAAGGCAGTTCTCAAGTCACCCCTTCTTCCACCACATGCAACACACCTTCTCACTCTCCACCATTGTTACGCACACCGCCCCCACATCTTCTTTCCTCATCTCATCCCCCCCCTTCCTCTTCTTCCCCTCTTCCTCCTCTACTACCATCACCCATCTCTTCTGCACTCTCCATCTACCACCCTGATCCTCCCCTTCAATCTCAACTCACACATACCACTCGCTCTCCCACTTCATCCACTAAATCATCACAACGATTTCCCTCCGCTCACCAACTCCCACCCCTACTCCCTCATCCCTCCAGCACCCTTCCATCGTATCCCACTTCCATCCCTCCCATGTCCTACGGCCTTCCCCTCCCTAGTATTCCTCGCCGCCCTCCACTACTACCTAATCCTAACCACTGCCACCCTCCCCCATTACCAAACCCCACCAGCTGCTCTGCTTCCACATGCTTACCACCTATCTTACCTAACCCCACCACACGTCTACCACATATCCGATCACTTCCTTGGCTATACTCCTTATCCATTTCGCACACACCCTCCTCCTCTTCAGACACCACACAATCTTCCTCAATTCGCACCATTGATTTATGCATGGTTCATCGCGGAGTGGAATAATCCCCCAGAAGAGGCCTCCACATCTCATGAGAACTCCCCGAACAACTCTCTCGATGATTCTTCTCCTAAGGATGATCCCATAGAGGTCATTGGCCTCTAGGACCCTGAACCACCTAAGCATAGTCGAACTGCCTACCGCCCATTTCATGACCACCTAGCCTGCCTCTCACATCATATTCTCATTGATCCAACCACACCCGCAGATACTGTGGCACAAGTTGCTCCCTCCAACTGGCTCGAAGAAAACAAAGGGGACTTTCCCCTCTGTGATAAGCCAGCCCATGACCTTGCCCTCTACAACCAAGCCCTCTAGACAAATGACCTAGGCAATTATGGATCACCAGCGAGATCAACCTAGGATCAGACGATAATCCTTGTCCAATCCCTGTAAGCTCTTGGGTATGGGAGCACCCCTCCCATCTAGACATGGTCCATTCTTTCTTCCAGTCCTACCAAGATGTTTTTGCCTGGACTTATCATGACTTACAGGGTGTCCCTGCCGGAATTGGCATTTTCAACATTCCATTACGTCCCAATGCCAAACCCATCCGCAGTCCTCCCTATCGCATGAATCCACGATATGTGGAAAAAGTCAAGGAAGAACTAGACAAGTTGGCAGCCACTAATATCATTGTCCCCATTGAACACTCCGAATGGCTCTCCCCGATTGTCATCGTACCCAAAAAGAGGTCAAACAAAATACGTGTTTGTGTAGACTTCCGCTCCTTAAATAAAGCCACGCAAAACGAAGGGTTTCCCATACCCTTTATGGATCGTATTCTAGAAGATGTGGCAGGGCATTCGCTCTACTCCTTCATGGATGGATTTAGTGGCTACAATCAGGTTGTGATTGCTGAAGGTGATCAAGACAAGACTGCTTTTGTGTCTCAGTGGGGCACCTTCAAGTATACTAAAATGCCATTTGGCTTAAAAAATGCCCCCTCCACCTTTCAACGGATAATCACTTCGGTATTCTCAGAATATCTCACTACCTTTATGAGGGCTTTCCTTGATGACTTCTCATGCATGAACGGGGTTGCTGCTAGCCCCAAGGAGCTTTCATTCCATGAACACATCTATCTTCTCTCTCTATGCTTTCAAAAGTGTCGAAAATCTTCTCTCAAACTCAATCCTCTAAAATGTGAATTCTTCGTCACCACTAGCACTCTTCTCGGTCACATCATTTCTCAGATCCGGCTTGCCTCTGACCTCGAGAAAATTCTTTCCATCTTACGCCTCCCCCCTCCTTCCACACCGAAGGCTGTCAAATCCTTTCTCAGCCATGTGGGCTATCATTGAAAATTCATCCGCCATTATGCCCAGATTGCTGCCTCGTTGACCGAACTATTTCAATGGGATGCCCCCTTCCATTGGGGCTCTCGACAACATGAAGCCTTTGAGACCTTAAAGATAGCTCTCACCACCATGCCCATCCTTACCTAGCCAGATTGGAATCGGCCCTTCCACGTGCATACGGATGCTAGCAATGTGGCAATTGGTGCAGTCCTTGCCCAACCTGAGTTAGATGGCCCCTTGGACCTCCCTGTGTTTTTCACAAGCCGTCAACTTAACTCAGCCGAGCGCAATTATTCCACCACAGAACGAGAAGGCTTGGCTATTGTTTTTACTCTGCATAAATTCCAACACTACCTCCTTGCCACCCACTTCACAATCATCACAGACCACCAACCCCTAAAGTACCTTTTGAACAAAGCCCAGGTTTCTGGTTGCATTCAACGATGGCTCTTACTATTCTAAGAGTTTGACTTTGAAATTCTCATACGTCCTAGATGACAAAACGTTATTGCCGATCATTTATCTAGGATCGAACATGGTGACCCTAGCCCCAGTGGTGTCCCTGATGATTTGCCTGACTCTCAAACTTTTGCCCTTGAAACCAACTCCTCTCCAACTTCAAGCTCCTCGTCCTCACCATCACCTCTATCACTACCGATCCCCAACCCTCCTCCTTCTCTACCCACACAACCCTCCTTCAGCCTCTATCATCTCGAAGCCACCCCCCCTTGGTATTCAGATATCAGCTACCTCCTCTCCGCTGGAACCTTTCCCCCCGGATTACGTGCTAGAGATAAACACACCCTGCTCCTTAAATCGGGACCCTACCAGCTCATCGGAGGATACCTTTATCTCAAAGGCCCAGATGACATCCTCCGGCATTGCATCAACCCCCATGAAGTTCGGCCCATTATTCGTGATGCCCATGCGGGCCCTGTAGGTGGCCATGTCTCAGCTATCCAAACTGCACGCCGCATTCTACTCTCAGGCCTATGGTGGCCATTAATCCATCAGGACTGCAAGACCTATGTCCGCCAGTGTAACCCATGCCAACGTGGAGGTCAATGACCGACAAGTCTAAACTGTAACCCGCTCCAACTTATAGAACCTTGGGCACCATTTGAACAATGGGGCATAGATTTCGTCGGCCCCATTAATCCTCCATCTAGTGGCTCTGCCCAATATATTTTGGTAGCAAAAGACTATGCTACTAAGTGGGTAGAAGCTAAAGTGACCAAAGATAACACTGCAGCAACCATAGCCTCATTTCTATATGAGCTAATTTTCTCTAGGTTTGGTTGTCCTCTAGAAATTGTTAGTGACCATGGCACCCATTTTATTAATCAAGTCATCACCATCATTCTGGACCGCTACAAAATTTTTCATCGAAAATCCACTGCCTACTATCCCCGAGCCAATGTCCAGGCCGAGAGTCTGAATCAGACCTTTGGATGCATGCTCCACAAAATTTGTGACAATCACCCCACCCACTGGGCTGAGGCTCTTCTCGGCGCTCTTTGGACGTACCGCACCACCTTCAAAGCCACTACTCAATTCACCCCTTTTCAACTTGCGTATGGTCTTGAAGCTGTCATGCCTTTTGAGTTTTATGGTGACAGTTACAGACTCCTCACACCACGAGACGATGATTTTCACAAAGCACTACTCCTCTACCCCCCTCCTTTGCCTCTCCTTCCCCTCGCCTATCCTCCGCCCCCCCTCCCCTCTGCACCGGCACCCCTCCTCTGCCTCCCCCTCCCCTCCCTCCCCTCTCCACTGGCACCCCTCCTCCGCCCCTCCCTCCCCTCTCCTCCCCTCCTCTACCCCCCTCCTTCGCCTCTCCCTCCCCTCGCCTCTCCACCGTCCCCCCTCACCCCCTTCGCTACCCCCCTCCTCTGACTCCCCCTCCCCTCCCTCCCCTCCTCCTCTACCCCCCTCCTTTGCATCTCCCTCCCCTCGCCTCTCCTCTGTCCCCCCTCCCCTCTCCATTGGCACCCCTCCTTTGCCTCCCCCTCCCCTCCCTCCCCTCTCCACCAGCACCCCTCCTCCGGCCCCAACTTCCCTCTCCTCCCCTCCTCTGCCCCCCTCTTCACCTCTCCCTCCCCTCGCCTCTCCACTGCCCCCCCTCACCTCCTCCCCTACCCCCCTCCTCTGCCTCCCCCTCCCCTCCCTCCCCTCTCCACTCGCACCCCTCCTCTGCCCACCCCTCCCCTCTCCTCCCCTCCTCTGCCCCCCTCCTTCGCCTCTCCCTCCCCTCGCCTCTCCACCGCCCCCCCTCACCCCCTCCCCTACCCCACTCCTCTGCCTCCCCCTCTCCACCAGCACCCCTCATCTGCCCCCCCTCCCCTCTCCTCCCCTCCTCTGCCCCCCTCCTTCACCTCTCCCTCCCCTCGCCTCTCCACCGCCCCCCCTCACCCCCTCCCCTACCCCCCTCCTGTGCCTCCCCCTTGTGTCTACAAAGATATGACCTTGTAGGCTAGTGTAGTACTTAGTTTGTAGACACATACAAAGATATGACCTTGTAGTCTAGTGTAGTACTTAGTCTTTTTGATGTTCTACTTGGGTACTATATATACCAAGTACTTTTTATCTCATTTCTATCGAACATCTATTGGAGCTTTCTTGTGTGAGCACATTTGTTCACTCGTGTTCACTCCTTGTCTCCATCTTTGTTCCTTCATGTGGTATCAGGGCATTTATCACTAGAACCCAGATTCAGCCTTGCCTTCCATCTCGCAGCAAGTTCCCTAGTGTTCCTGTGTTGCTTTGGATCTGACATTCAGCTCGACTTTTTGTGGGCTACAAATTCATTTAGCATACAGCATGCTCCTGTTCAACACGACTTTGTTCCTGGTAAGAATCCCTTTCATCCTTACAGGATCTCGGTGAACAGATACTTCTTGCGTAGACACAGTTGCCAGCTTGCAATTTCAGATTGTGTTGGCAAGTGATTGGATGCATTTTCAGTTTTGAGGTGCAGTGGTTTATGCCTTGGCAGTGATTGTAAAGAGCCTATTTGCTCCGGTGTTGCAACGAGCTTGTCTGCTCTTGGTTGCATTGTGTTTTACTTGCAGTATTTGCAATCAGTTATTTGTGCAAGCATTATGTCTCTTTCAGAGAACTTTGGTACTATTACAGATGGGGACAAATTGGAAGGTCCAAACTATGCCTTGTGGTCATTTGTGCTCCGCAACATTTTGGTTGGCAACGGACTGTGGGATATTGTGAGTGGTGATGAAACTAGGCCAGCTGCTGCTACAGCTAGTTCATCTTCATCCACAGGTCCTACTCCTACCTTATTGGAGGAGCAAAGGATGTTTGATAGGAGAAATGCCCAGGCTTTGTCCTTGATTTCCCTCTCAGTGAAGAGGCACATTATGTCTACCATCAAGTCCTGCAAATATGCTAAAGCTGCTTGGGATAAATTGGAAAGCATGTACCATGTCAAGAATGAAGCTAGAGTGCTAGCTTTGACAAATCAACTCAAGGAGTTGAAGATGGAAGAAGGGCAGACAATTACATAGCACATTGCTAAGATTACTGATCTTAGAGATCAATTAGCAAATGTTGATGAGGAGATAGAGGACAGAAAGCTTGTCACTATCACTCTCAACAGCCTGGCTCCGTCATTTGGCACATTTGTCACCTCTTTGTCTATCATGCTTAGGGATGCCCCTGTCTCATTTGATGAGTTGGTAGGGCTGCTCCTATAAGAAGAGGAAAGAACCTCTAATTTTGCTCATTTATCCCGCCAAGGTGAGCAAGCTCTTGCCATGCAGGGAAAGGGCAAATTTCGGTCAAAGGGAGCTAATTTTCAGAGAAAATACAGCAATGCATTTCAATCCAAAAATGAGGGGAATGCAAGCTCTCATGCAAGTCATGGATCTAAGAAGAAGGGTACATGTAACTACTGCAAAAAGCCTGGTCATTTTATTGCAGAGTGTTAGAAAAGGGTTGCTAATGAGAAGAAGAGGGGGACTACAAACAGTAATTTTGTGGCACCTGCTGAAAATTCAAATGCCTCTTCTCATGCACACTATGCCCAAGATGACAAGGATTTTGCCTTTGGTGTTGTGGATCAGGAGATCATTGACACAAGGGGGGAGTGCAGTACTTCACATGCTTCACATGCTCATGCTCTTATTGAGCCAGTGTCAGAGGGTATTGATGCATCTTTGGCCACCACTAGTACTTGGTATTTGGACAACGGTGCTTCTAAGCACATGACCCATCACAGAGATTGGTTTGAGGATATTACACCTGTTCATGGTAGACAGGTTGTTTGTGCCAATGATGCCACACAGGATATCACAGGAGTGGGACATGTTCCTATTCTTTTGGATGGTTCAGGGAAGAAACAATACATCCGTGATGTTTGGTATGTTCCAGATTTGAAAAAAAATCTGATTTCAGTTTCTTCCATTGCTTATGACCAACATATGTTGGTAGAGTTTCAGGGTAGCCAATGCAGGATTAAGGATCCTAAAAATGGTTATGCTATTGTGGCTACAGGCACTTATGAGAAGGGGTTGTACAAGCTTGATGCTCAGCCCTATACTCAGCATGCTATGGCTGTATCATGTGTATCTAAGGGTGATTTATGGCATGCAAGGTTTGGCCATGTTCATCACAGGGCATTGACCTATTTGTTTAACAACAATATGGTCATTGGAATGCCGAAATTACAGCAACTAGTCAATGAAGTGTGTGAAGGGTGTGCTCTTGGCATATTGCACCGCCTACCTTTCAAAAAGGATGGGAAAGGTGATGTGAAGGCAACAAGAGTATTGCAAATAGTGCACAGTGATGTTTGTGGCCCCATGAATGTTACTACTCATAGAGGGGCAAGGTACTTTGTTATCTTCATTGATGACTATTCCAGATTTACATGGCTCTTTCTCATGAAGAAAAAATCAGAGGTGTTTTATTGGTTCAAGATATTCAAGGCTATGGCTGAGAATCAGACCAATTCCAAGATACAAACACTTAACACAGACAGAGGGGGAGAGTACACTTCAGATGTGTTTGAAGGATATTTGCAAGAACATGGCATCAAACATCATTTGACTGTGCCATACACATCCCAGCGCAATCCTATTCCCGAAAGGAAGAATAGGACTCTTGTGGAAATGACAAGGTGCATGCTGAAATTCAAGAAAATCTCAAAAGGATTTTGGGGAGAGGCCATTACTACAGCCACATACATTTTGAACAGATGCCCAACAAAAGCTTTGGTTGACAGGACACCATTTGAGGTATACTATGGGTATAAGCCCAAGGTCAATCATTTCAGAATTTTTGGGTCGATTGCTTATGCTTTGATCCCTGCTCAACATAGAACTAAGCTTGATGACAAGAGTGTCAAGTGCATATTTGTGGGGTACAGTATTGAGAGTAAAGGATTTCATTTGTATGATCCTGTTAGCGGGAGGGTTATTATCAGTAGAGATGTTGCCTTTGCTGAGAATGAAACCATGCAACTGGTCAATGTTGACTTGCCACCATATGATGATGTGCCTCTTAATATTATTCAGTTTGATAATGATGAGATGGATTCTCCATCCTCCTCACCCAGTTCAGATTTGGTGCCACGTGTTGAGGGGGGATTTCCCTCAAATGTTCCAAAAGGGCAGCCAGCTAGTGGGGCAGGACAGCCACATGTTTGGAAACATTACCACCATCGTGCCAAGGATGCTACACCCAGTGGTATAGCCAGCGGTAGTGCTGAAAATTCAGTTCCAAAATGGGCACAGTTGTCCCTCAGAGAAGCTAATGTTCAGCCAACTTTGGGGAGAACCAGGACAGCCACAAAGAATGCATCATCACAGGTGAATTATGCTTTGATGGCTTCAGTTATGAAAGCTGAAATTGAGCCCCAAAGATTTGAGGATGCCCAGGAACATCCAGCATGGCAGGAAGCCATGAAATCAGAAATTAGATCCATTGAAAAGAATGCCACATGGGATTTGGTTGATAAGCCCATTGGGAAGAATGTTGTTGGCACAAAATGGATCTATAAGGTTAAGTATCATGCAGATGGTACTGTTGAAAAACACAAGGCCCGGCTAGTTGCCAAGGGGTATGCCCAAGAGGAGGGAGTTGATTATGAGGAGACCTTTGCTCTGGTAGCCAAGATGACTACCATTCGGTCTGTCATCTCTCTTGCTGCAAGTTATGGCTGGCCCGTCTTTCAGATGGATGTTAAGACTGCCTTCTTGAATGGTGATTTATAGGAGGAAGTTTATGTGCAGCAACCCCAAGGTTTTGAGGTTAAGGGACAAGAGCACAAGCTGTGCAAGCTACGCAAGGCGTTGTATGGGCTCAAACAAGCAGCCCGTACCTAGTATCACAAGATACATCAATATTTGCTATCCCAGGGCTTTGTGAACACACATACAGAGTCCAATCTATATGTTATGCAAGAAAAATCAGATTTGCTGATTTTAGTTCTTTATGTGGATGATATACTACTCACAAAAAGTAGTACTCAGCAAATTGCAGCCATGAAGACCGCGTTGTGTCAGACATTTGATATGACAGATTTGGGCCTCTTGCACTATTGTCTTGGCATTGAGTTTTGGCAAACACAGGAGGGGATACGTATGTCATAGACAAAGTATGCAAAGAGTCTCTTGCAGAAATTTAAGATGGAAAATTGCAAACCTATGGCCACTCCATTGACAAAAGGCCTTAAGCTTTCAAAGCATGACACAGCAGAGAAGTTTGATGGCACACTTTATAGACAGTTGGTGTGTAGTTTTATCTATCTGTGTTCTACCAGGGCTGATATTGCACATGCCACATGGTTGCTAAGTCAGTTCATGCATTGTCCCATAGTCACACATTGGCAAGAAGCCAAGAGGGTTCTCAGGTATTTGCAGGGCACTCTTACTCATGGATTGCACTATGCTGCAAATTGTGACATTTCTCTGAGTGGTTTCACTGACTCAGATTGGTTAGGGGACATGGATGATAGAAAATCAACCACCGGCTATTGCTTCTCATTGGGTTCAGCATGCATATCTTGGCTCAATAAAAAGCAAGACCGTGTTTCTCTTTCCTCTAGTGAAGCAGAGTATAGAGCAGCAAACGCAGCCACTACAGAAGCAATGTGGTTAAGGAAGCTTATGTTTGATTTGCATCATGCACAAGATGGTGAGGCCAGCTCAATTTTGTGCGACAGTATGAGTTGCATTGACATTGGAAAAAATCCTGTTTTTCATGCCCGCATGAAACATATTGAGAATCATTATCATTATGTTCGGGATTGTATACAGGATGGCTTCATTGATCTTATCTATTGTCCTACTGAGGATAATGTGGCGGATATCTTCACTAAAAGCCTATTAGCTCCACTTTTTACTCGTCATCGACAAGGCTTGGGGATACGAGATATAACAACAATGTCAAAGGGGGTTATAAAATGACATTGTTATTCATGTGTTACCCCATAGGTTGCTATATCCTGATGGATGAATTTGTGCAACCATGGTACTTCAGGTGCCCTAGGTACTTCTGAGACGTTTCTAGAGTACTTCAGTCATATCTTTGAGGGGGGATTTGTAGACACATACAAAGATATGACCTTGTAGGCTAGTGTAGTACTTAGTCTGTAGACACATACAAAGATATGACCTTGTAGGCTAGTGTAGTACTTAGTCTTTTTTATGTTCTACTTGGATACTATATATACCAAGTACTTTGTATCTCATTTCTATTGAACATCTATTGGAGCTTTCTTGTGTGAGCACATTCGTTCACTCGTGTTCACTCCTTGTCTCCATCTTTGTTCCTTCACCCCTCCCCTCCCTCCCCTCTCCACCGGCACCCCTCCTCCACCCCCCTCTCCCCTCTCCTCCCCTCCTCTGCCTCCCTCCTTCGCCTCTCCCTCCCCTCGCCTCTCCACCGCCCCCCCTCACCCCCTCCTCTACCCCCCTCCTCTGCCTCCCCCTCCCCTCCCTCCCCTCCTCCTCTGCCCCCCTCCTTCGCTTCTCCCTCCCCTCGCCTCTCCTCCGCCCCCCCTCCCCTCTCCTCCCCTCCTCTGCCCACCTCCTTCACCTCTCCCTCCCCTCGCCTCTCCACCGCCCCCCCTCACCCCCTCCCCTACTTCCCTCCTCTTCCTCCCCCTCCCCTCCTCCTCTGCCCACTGACAACCCCCTCTCCTTCTTCTCCCTCCCATTTTTCCACCTTAACATCACCCCTCCAGTAGATCATTCATCACAACCTCTTCGACGATCCCCTCTTCTTCTTCCCCCTACCCTTTTCCCTCTTATTATCACCCCTCCAGTGCAGCGTCCATCACAACCTCTTCGACGACCCCCTCTCCTCCTTCTCCCTCCCATTTTTCCACCTTAAATCACCCCTTCGGTAGATCATCTATCACAACCTCTTCGACGATTGCTACGACCTCTCCCTCTCCATTGATGCTTCCTACAACATCTACGTGGCCATCATCGACATCCCCTCCCTCTCCATCAACATCCCCTCCTACGCCATCTCCCTCTCCATCAAAATCCCCTCCTATGACATCTCCCTTTCCATCAACATCCCTTCCTCCACCATCTACCTCGACGATTACATCTCACGCACTCCACCTCCACCTCCTATTGTTGTACCAACCCTTCTCCGCTCAAGTGTTACTCATCACCAGGATGCCATTCCATTGGCCTTCTCCCCTCAAGTGTTACTCATCACTAGGATGCCATTCCATTGGCTAGTTCACATGATCTTGCATCTATGACTGCCTCTTCTTTTGAGGCCACAAATGATGACAGTGAGTGAGGACACTGACGAGGCTGATGGTGATACCACCTTTGATGTAGCAGACAAGGAGGCCGATGCAGACGAGGACGATGACCTAGATTCCTCCGACTAGGGTTTCTCTTTGGCATCCATGCTAAGGAAGATGGATTTTGTATTCAGTGCTGTATCTTGTTGTAGCATTCTCCATTGTTGTTTTGATGAAGTTCCTCTTTGCTCATGAAAGCACTCGGATGTATATTTTTTGCACTACCCCCATGTTGGGATGATCTATTTTGTAATGAGGCAGCTACCCTTTTCGTGCTCCTAAAGATGTAATTTTTTCTCCTTTCACTTGAGACATACTGACAGAGCATTCACCGAGGACGGTGAATGATTTAGGGCCGGGGCACCTGTAGATGGCTCCGATCACCTCCTCCATCTCACCTCCGGTCACCTCCGACACCTCACCTCCTGCAACACCATGAATATCTATCCCTCTCCTTGGCCCTTTGACAAGACCTTTGTCTCTACTTCACCGACGCATCTCCTCCCGTCACTCCACATCTCCTCTCCATCACTCCTCCTCTTCAACGACACAAATGCCTCTCGCTCTCACCATACGATGTGGTACCCCTCCCGCAAGATGCTCTGCAACTCCAATTACTACATGAACGGCCTCATCACCACCACCAAACTTTGGCGGTGCTTCTAATGCCTCGGGCCCTCCCCTCTCACATGGGGAGATAAGGATCAAGGATTGGACAGAAGAAAAGGGGAGAAAGGAAGGGAGATAGGGGCACTTCTCGGGTGACACTCTTGGTAGCTCTCTCTCTCGAAGGTTTTCCTCTCATCTCATCTCCGACTATCCTGGGATGCACTCCTCCCCTCCGCTACACCCATCCTCTTGGTTGCATTCATCCCCACAGTTGGTGTTGTACATCTTGGAATACAAGGAAGTGTCCCATCACACCTTTTGACGCTCTCCTTCTCTGTCTCTCTCTCTTTGTCTCTCTCTCTCTCTCTCTCTTTCTCTCTCTCTCTCTCTCGGTTCTTGTGCTACATGTTTAAGTGTTGACAGTGATGTTCTGCCCTCGACTCCCCTTTCCTCCCAACCAACCCTACCAGTCGCATCCCCAACTTAACATAGTGATCATCGTAGATAGGAAGGTCCTATACCAACAATGCATTGCTCTCTTATTTGGTGCCGAACGTTTAGCAGAAGTGTTAGCCTCCCATCACCCCTTCATCCTTCCTATCTTGGACTACAACATCACTTGGGATGTTATTATCTTGTCCTTGTACTAGGCACTCACCCCCATCACGGCATACTACCTCGAGCACAACGGACCCCCTTCCTCCTCTCTGTACTGTAGACGACTCCATCCATCTATAGGTCCATATATACCACCCATAGGACCAAGACCCCCAGTTCCTATGCCTTCAACCACATGATACAAGGATCCCCAATTCACGTTTGGATGCTACCGCATGAACTATCCTCCACTACTACCCCCACAGTCGGTAGTTACAGAAGATCTTTTAAGCATGGTGCAAGCACTAAGAAGGGGAGTGGCAGTAGGAAAGGCGACAGCTACTACATCCGACTAAGAGCCTTGGTCTTCTAAGACCAAACCACACCATACATTGAAGCTCATGAACAAATTCACTGGAGAATATCTGGTTTTTGGCCTATATACATTTCTTCAATTGTCATGCCATGGACAGCTGTAGTGGGAGTTCTATTCATAATATAAACAACAGTTGCTACTGCTTCAATCCAAAAATAGTCATGCATAATTTTGTCATTTAGGATCGCTCGTCCTACTTCTCCAATATGCGTGTTCTTCCTTTCTGCAACCCCATTTTGCTGAGGGGTATACCTACATGAGTACTTCCTTTGAATTCCCTGTTCTTTCATATATTCACTAAATTATTTTGAAAAATACTCTCCCCCTCCATCAGATCTTAGCACCTTAATATGCACACCTTTCTCTTTTTCAACCATGGCCTTAAAAGCCTTGAAATGGCTGAACACTTCACTTTTGTGCTTCTTGAAATAAATCCACACCTTCCTAGTGTAGTCATCAATAAAGGTCACATAGTAATGGCATCCACCAATAGAAGCAACTTTGGTTGTCCACACATTTGAGTGGACTTCATTTTGACATAGCCAATGGCACTTTACATGCAACAACTGTCATTCATTGTGACAATATTAGAAGCATCATGCTTGCTATATAATGCAGTTTATCATATTAGAACAAAGCACATTGAGGTGCATTGTCACTTTGTGAGGGAGAAGGTTCTAGTAGCAGGTGAGATTGATCTTGTGTATGTCAAAACTGAGGAGCAGGTGGCTGATATTTTTATGAAGGATTTGGATACCAAGAAGCTTCGCAAATTTAGGAGCTTGCTTGGTGTACTTAAGATGGATTTGAGCTTGAGGGGGAGTGTTGAGATATGAAGCTCTAGCCTCGATGTATCTCCTGGGGGACTATCATTTATGTCATCGCCTATGTTGGTTGTACTCGTGGCATAGTTAGACTGCCACATATGTTTTTGTTTGGGTTCACATATGAATCGCATATTCTAGGGCTCGACATATAAAGTATACCCCTCTTCTATTGTATTGTTGTTGTGTGCTATTTTCAAGTAAGTGAAGATAAGCTTCAGCCTCCACATCTTGTGTCCTCTCTCTTGTGTACGTTGTGAAGAAGCTACACTTGAGTCTCCTCCCTCTCTCTTGCAATCTTTACACCCCCTGCAAGTTGTGGCTAGAGCGGGCTGGTTTGGGTGCATGTGACATTTACCCGTGATTGATGATATATGGTTCACTTATTATCTAGCTGCTTGTCAAACACAGAAGCACAAATACTACATGAACAAGTTGATTCAAAACATAGAACACAAAGCATAAGAAGAGAATAGCTTTTCGTTTCTTTTTAATGCTCAAAGTTTCCCAAAATCTTAATAAAACTACAACAAGGTAGGTAGTGCTAACAAATCAAGAAACATGCATGGAGCATGCATGTGAATACAAAGTGAATTCCACTCACCTCTTATTTCATGGCTCCCAAAAATATTTAATAGTGCAATATATCCTTCAAAAAAATCACTAGCATAGAAGCACACATCCATGAAATTCATCTACAAATGCGATGCACATAAGATTGATCAAATCACTATACACTAATTTATGATGATATACCAAACTTGTCTTCACAAACCACACTAAACTTGTCTTTTCAATTGAAACTAGAAGCACATTCTTTACTATGTATAATAATACTTTGCACAAATCAACGTGGTATATTCTCTATATTTGTAACTGCAACTTGTCAACACACCATATTGGCAATCATAGACCACACTCATACATGATACAATCATGGATATCTATTCATGCTATCATGTCTATAACAACAACGTTTAGATATCCACCCTACACTACGTTATTTACAATTATGACTGCAAAAACAATCAATCACTACTTTCTTATTCTCACAATCAAACTCTATCTTTGAATAAGATTGATACTTAAGTATATGCATAGCCCATTCCATGTGGTTAATGAAATTTCTCCTTGCCTTGTCATCTTCTTCTAGATGCAAATACAACACTGTATTCATGAAATTTGGACTTTTTCTCAACTTTGGTCTTTTTTCCTAAATGTCTTGTTTTGGGGCCAGCATATTGAAGATACAACAAAAAAGAAAAGTCAAAGGCATTCTAAGTTTATGAAACCCATTGAAGCTGAAACCATTGTTTTATGCTAGATAGGTAAGATAATGGATTTTTATGCAAAACATTCCAATGTTCACAATATCATGGACATTGCAAAATTCTCAAATTTCTCTCTTCGGTGAGTTTGTAATTCATGAATTAAAAAGCTATAGATTTGGGAAAAATTGTAGATGGAAAATTATGTCATATAATTTTTTCCATCAAATATGACATTCTTTTTGTTGTAAATCTCTTGCAGTAAAGTTTGCACCTATGCAAAACAAATAAAGCTGGAGTATTCACATGTTCATGACACAATTTCACAACTTGCAATCAACTTAACACTTATGGAATACAAACAACCAAAGTAACACTCTTTAATACAAATCTTGCAAAGCTCAATGAACCAGAAGAAACATGCCTCCTCTATCTTCTATATTCAAACCGTGGGGGTGATGTGCATACACGTACGTATGTACGTGTGTGTGTGTGTGTGTGTGTGTAAATGATAAATGTGGCATGCAAATATAATTATATGTACATATACATATACATATATTATTAAAATGAATGTGGAATACAAAGAACCAAATTTATTAAAGAAATCACTACTTTCCCGCATAGGGGACCACATTGTAATGTTAAACAAATATCATATTATTAATTATGTATATAGTTTTATGTAAATATATACATACATCTATCATAATTGAAACAATTAAAATAAATGTCAAATTTAAAGAATACAAAACACCTATGACCTGGCCGAAATGTGGTAGCATAATAATATTGCATCTATATGCATTTAAGTTTATTCACACACACACACACACACACACACACGCGCACGCGCGCGTGCGCGCGCACAATGCACGCATGCACGTATGCACACACACACACAAACACGCATGCATGCATGCATGCACTGCGTGTGTGTGTGTGTGCGTGCGTGCGTGCGCGCGCATGTGTGTGGTGGGTGTGCATGTGTGTGTGTGTGTGTGTGCGTGCGCGCACGCGTGCGTGCATGGGGGTGTGTGTGTGTGCATGGGTGTGCGTGTGTGCGTGCATGTGCATGCGTGCGTGCGTGTGTTGTTAATGCCAATAACCAATGTAAAAGTAATAAGGGAATTAGTTATGTGAGTATGTGGCATTGTTTGAGTATTATAGGGTGTGCCATAGGCCTATGGTTGAGGTGGCAAGGAACCCCATGTGCCACCCTTCCATGTAGGCAAGCATCTTTTAAATTATGCATATAATCCATGCCATGTGTGCCCAAATATGAATAAAAAGGATGAGGTTGAAAGGTATTTTCATGGGCCAAGCCTCCACCTAGGAAGCATTGAAGGTGGAGAGGTGGAAGGTCAATGGAAGAAAATATAAAGAAATGGTGGATGAGAAAGAATCTTGGGCCACTCCAATTTAAAAAGATTGGAAAGGGGTAGAGGTGGCAGAGAATTCAATGTGGCAACCCACCCAAATGATATTATATTGAGAGAAAAATCAAGGATATCTAGCCTAAGTTTGGAGCATAAGGAAATTGCACTCCCAAGGATTGTTGAATGCAATTCATGGTGCGTCTCAATGGGAGCCAAGAAGAAGACAAACATGGGGAAAGGTGCAATATTATGATGGGGGGAGTGCCACCTCCTCTTGGCTATATAAGGAGGCTATTCTCTTTGTATTTGACATTCAACCCACCTTTGAATTCACTCCATCGCCTACTCCCTCCTCCCTTGTTATGCCTTAGATAGCCTCTTCTATTTTGCTTCATGTAGATGAGCCACCACCCTCTTTGTATATACCTTCTACTTCATATTTCAGGGAATGCTTCCTTCCTTGTGTATATTTCTCTCTCCACCCATGGTTCCCCTTCATGAGTGCAATTCCCATGCACCCCCTCCCCTTCTCGTCACTTCCCCTTCATGCGTATCAATAATGATGCTTGCTTCACAATATGCTTGACGACGGAACTCACACGAGCTCACAAAATTGGTGTGGCCCCCAGGATACGAGTCTCCATGGAGATTCCGAACACTCTCTAACTTCATGAAGAGGAGCTCTATTTTCCCTTCTTGTTCCCCCCCATTTCCCCCATTTTCCCCCCTATTTGCCCCCCTCCTCCCCCCTCATTGCCCCCTTATTTACCACCCTTTTTATTCCCCTATTTTACCCCTTATTTCCCCCCATTTCCCCTATTTTTTCCCCTAATTCCCCGCTCTCCTCTTCCCTCATTCCCCCTTATTTACCCCCTTTATTCCCCTATTTCGCCCCTTTTTTCCCCTATTTCCCCCTTAATTACCCCCTTTTTTAATACCCCCTATTCTACCCCTCTAATTACCCACCCTCTCCCATGTATTGCTGCTGTCGTCCCGCCTCGGCCTCTCCACCACCGCTTATGCAGTCAAACCCCGCCTATCCTTACCTTGCCTACTGTCGGCGTTGGCGATCGCGCCAGCCGCTAACCACGTTCGCTCCCTGCCTGTTGCGCCAGCGACCCGCCTTCTCGTGCGTGCCCTACAATCACCTCCCGCCTCGACCTCCAAGCGTGCAGTAGCCCACCTATCCTCGGCCTCCATGCGACCACTTCGCTCAGCCTCGACTGCTGGTGGGCCCAGCTACCAGCCCTCCTGCTACCCGCCTCGGCGATCGCACCAACCGCCAGCCACCTCCCCTCCTCACTTGCTGCACCGGCGACGCTACCATCACCTCCGCCTCTCCGTGCATGCCCCAGCCATTCCCCCTCCTTGGCTGTTGAGGCACGCCGCCATGCCGCTGCCCGCTCATATTGGCCTCGTCCTCAAGTGTTGAAGTGATTATCCGGTGTCCTCAGTGTACCTTTGTATGCACATGGCGAGACATGTTCCTCGAGCTTCCAGCTGATCTACAACGACTTGTGAACAAGGCCCGCTAACAAGTTGATGATGGTTGGGTAATCGTACCTTAGAGGCTACAGGAACGTGAAGAGGTACTCTTCATCCACTGGAATCTATTCGACTTCTGTTCCCCAAACTGGGGAAAACTTTTTTAGCGAGCTTTTCTACACAAGCTTTTTCGAGCAAGGAGAGCTTCCCCGGGGTATTTTTGTTTAGGCGAGCTTTTTCAAAGTTCCATCAGATTTCATTCTATAGTAGGCGAGCTTTTTTAATCCAAAATAGGAAACATTAGGGTAGCATCTTAAGACCCAGCATGCACGGTCTAAGGCCCGAAATAGTAGCATTTAAATATACACTCAAATATTTTCATATTTCGTAACTCTCACCATGTAGAGCTGGCTCCATTTATTTCCACTTTTCTATAATGTTTACTATCCAAAAAAGTTACTATGAAAAACATCAAGAAAAATGGCATAATGTCCTTCAATCTGAGGTCTAGCCAATGCCCTAATATATGTTGGGTATATATTTTTATGTGAGCAATTTTTTGCCAGCTTTTTTTGAGATATCCATAATTTCCAAGCTTTTGCAAACATGTGTGTATACAATCATCAAAACATGTCACCATTTTATTTATCGATGTATCAACATCCCTTAACTACATCTTAGAGTTATGCATAGTGGCCATTTTTCTTAGGTAGTATTAGCTACATTTTAACTTATTGACATGATGATTGTATTTATGATCCTTTTTGGTGGTTACGATAACAATGCTCTCTAAAAATATACAAAAACAAATATAGTGCCATCAAAAATCATACCTCCAAAAATATAGAAGACAACCTCCATCTCCTATTCCATCATAATGTCATGTATTATACTTCAAAAAATATCAATATATATCAAGTGTTTGATATGTAACTTATAAAAAGCTACTACCAAAAACTAATGCACCCTTTTGGGTTTGCCTTTTGCTCTTTGACTGATGCTAAGTGTTATTGCAAGTGCATTGGGGGAGGAAGGGTGGGGAGATGGGGTTTGATATTATCTTAATAAAGATATTAATCAACATCATGTTGGAAATGGGCTTTTTTGTAGAAAGCGGTGGGTTTGTGGGAAAGGTTCCAGCAATAAGTGTGATCTACACTAGCTGGGTAAGGGATGGAGATGTCAATGATGCATCAAGTGAAGCCCACGAAGCCTATTGAATAGTTAATTGTATAAGATCCCCCACCATGGGAAAGCATGTGAGGCCTCATGAGGTAGGGGGGCAATTGCTTATGTCATTATAGATGTAGCTAAAGTGTAGCCCCCATCTCTAGGATGAAACTTCCAAAGAAGGTAGTATGGTCAGAGTCTTGTGATGTCGTTTGAATGTCCATGTCCTTAGGATCAAAGTCATGCAAGATGGTTCATAATGGATACAATGATAATATCTATGTACTAAGGATCAAAGTCATGCGAGAGAGAGAGAGAGAGAGAGAGAGAGAGAGAGATGAAATGAAATGAAATGCTTGTATTAAAGTCTTTGCGAGACCTGTCTAGATTTGTGGGATTGGGAAAGTATCCAAGCACAAATAACCAAGAATATAGAGTTCTATATACAACTCAACTACATATATCTCCAAAACCTTATTTGTCATTTTCCTCATTTGTTATGCTTCCTCATCTTAGTTATATATATGTTTGTAACATTTTATACTATCTCAATAGCTTTACATTGAATTTGGGTACGTTTACTTAGTGAGTTTGGATATTTTTTTCTTATCTTTATCCAATGTTAAGGACACTCAAATATCAAATTCACATTGGGTGTGTACACAATGATACCATGGACCTAATGAACCTTCTCTTTCTTCCAATGACAAGTTGGAGCTATTTGATCCACATAGAGACTCACAAGGGGAAACTCCCAAACTCTAGTTGTGAGCATTGTTAATTAGTATTCTCACCATAGATAAAGCACCTACTCCAATATGTTATTAGGAGGCACTATATATAATGGTACTCATCCTCAACCAAACTGCCATTTTAGATCTTACATATCCTCTCCATCTACATGTTTCTATCTCCAATCATGAGAGCTAACTCTAAATCTCCATATGGCCTATCTCTTGTACATAGAGATTTTGTCTTTGAGGTATTGTTGTTCATTGTATGCTAGCATAGGGTTGATATCTCTCTTGTAAAACTCCATCTTTGCTTGACATCTGTTCCATAACATATCCACCACTTTTTGCTACAAAAAGCCTCTTACAGCCCTTTTACTCTTAGGTAAATATTGGCTTGAAAATGCATCTTCCTTTGACATCTTTTCCATAATGTATCCACCACTTTCTATTGCACAAAGTCTCTATTAATGCTCCCTTTCTCTGGGTTAATTATTGGCTTAATATATCCCTTTTTCCAAATAATTTTATGGTTCTCTAAACCATCCTTTGACATTTGTGGCTTCCATTAATGATCATTTTTTAATTTAGCTCTTAGAGATTAAGAGATAAAGTGCATGCCATTCTAGATGTCCCAAGATAGACTCATATTCGGGCCTCCGCATGTTCTCGGGCCTCCACCACAATTCAACATACTCTTTGTGCTTAGACCAAAACCAAAAGAACCCACGATGCAAAATACATGGTTGGAGGCGGATCCAAAGTAACCACTTCGTCCAAGGTCTCGTATAACTACAAACGAGAGCTATCTGCAAGCACAGGAGGAATGCAAAGGAAGCTATCGCCCGGCGATAGCTTCATGGGAAACATGAAAGGTAGCAATTTGAACATACGAGTTCCTCCCTCTTGTCGGGTGATAGATTCTTGGGCAAATGTAAGGCAGCAAGTTGCAACTACCAGTTCCTCCCCAAGAAGCTATCGTCGGGCAATAGCTTCTAGGGCACATGAAAGGCAGCAATTTGTAGGCACTAGTTCCTCCCCATGAAGCTATCGTTGGGCGATAGCTTCTGGGGCACATGAAAGGCAGAAATTTGCAATCACCAATTCGTCCAAAGGAAGGTATCATTTAGCGATAGCTTCTTGCTGCACATAAAAGCGCAACCCTAGTTTTGAGAAAAGCCCGTAGATGTTGGATTCATTGTCCTGGTACACAACACCGAGTGGGTGTCTCTAGTGGTCATAACGCCGAAGAAGAATGACAAATGGAGGGTGTGCATCAACTACAAAAAGCTCAACGCTGCAACAAAGAGAGACCGTCAATCGCTTCCCTTCCAAGATATCACCCTGGAAAAGGCAAGTGGACATGAAATGTACACCTTTTGTGATGGATACTCAAGTTTTTACTAGATACGGATTGTTGAGGAAGACGTCATCAAGACTACATTTGTTACTCCGTGGGGGACCTTCGCCTTGAAGGTCATGCCATTCGATCTCACTAATGCCCTAGCCACCTTTCAGCGTTTCATGCAAATGGTATTCACTCCTTACTTGGGGCAATTTCAGGAGGTTTTCTTGGATGACTTTTGCATCTATTCCACCCGGCAAGAACATGTCGCCAAGGTCTGCTTGGCATTCTAGAAGGTTTACGAGGCTAAGGGTAGCCTAAATCCTCAGAAAGGCACAATAGGAGCCACACGGGGGAAGTTGCTTGGCCATATCGTCTCTTCAAATGGCATCCAACTTGACCCCGAGAAGGTAGAAGATATCCTTAAGCTGCCATCACCCTTCAGAAAGCATCAAATACGTTCATTTGTGAACCTGGAAGGCTATTACTGAGGCTTCATAGATGAATATGCGGCTATGACACGGCCAATGAAAAAGCTCTGGAAAGATGATGTGACCTTTTTTTGGAGCGATGAATGTGACCAAGGGTTCGCAAAAGTCAAGGTAGCACTCTCCTCAGAACCAATTTTGCGCAATCTAGACTGGTGAAGATGTTCTACATCAACCCCGGGTTCAGGACACACGCTGGCTGGTATACTTCTCTAGCAAAGAGAAGACCGATTCATGTATCCCATACGGTATGCTTCACAACAAATGCTGGAGACAGAGCAACGCTACCTTGAAGCTGAAAAACATGCTCTGTCGTTGATCTATTGTGTTGAAACATTTAAGAATTATATCGAGGGGGGTCATTTTGTAATTATTTCAAGTAATGGGCTTGCAAAACAAGTCATTCAGTCCCCACATCCTATAGGCCAGCTAGCCAAGTGGCTAGCTATCCTACCAGAATATGATTTTTCCTTCAAAATTGTAAAAGGATGTTGTTCAAACTTGAAGAACACCCTGATTGTCCTAGAGGAAAGCCATGATCTTCATCTAGTTTCGGTTGTCACCATTGACGACCCATGGTATGGAGGGATTCACCGATTCCTAATGACATTCTCCTTTTCGCCCCAGAGCACCAACTATGAGCAGAAGAAGATCTAGAAAGACAGTAGACGGTACACTATCTTCGACGGAGTATTGTATCGCTAGAGCATTAATGGCGTACTGAGGCACGCAATTGATTCAAACAAGCTACCTCGGGTCTTGCAACATTACCATGATGGGTTTTCTGGAGGGCACTATGCTGCGGACTATATGTCCAAGAAGATTCTTCATGCATGCTATCCACAAGACCTTGACCAATCACACTCCATTTGAGATGGTATATGGAATGAAAGCAGTCCTTCCACTCAAGATCGAGCTCCTTGCCTTGAGGATCGTGTTCGAGCAGCAGATGACAGAAGATGAAAAGGTAGAATTTCAACTGATGCAATTGGAGAAGCTAGACGAGACACATCGGCTCGCTTTACTTCGCACCGAGATTGTGAAGAATCAATAGAAGGCCCGACTGGACAAGAAGATCTGTAAAGCCTAGGAAAGACATTTTTCAGAAGGAGAGCTGGTGCTGTGCTTCAATAATCGACTTGGCCACCAAATGGAAAAGAAGTTCCTTCTGTCATAGAAAGGAGTTTACAAAGTACTCAAGGAGCGCAGCAATGGTTCGGTGATCATCCATTCCAGCTGGAAGCCCCACATGGAAGAAAGGTTTTCAACAAAAGGTATCTCAAACCTTTTTTCGTTCGTGTTTGACCCATGCATGGAGATGCTTCGCACCTCATGCCTGGGAGGAAAAACTGTTAATGCAAAAAAAAATCCAATGTAAATGGAATAATGGAATTAGTTGTGTGAGTATGTGGCATTGTTTGAGTATTATAGGGTGTGCCATAGGCCCATGGTTGAGCTGGCAAGAAACCCCATGTGCCACCCTTCCATGTAGGCAAGCATCTTTTAAATTATATATTCCATGCCATGTGTGCTAAAATATATATAAAAAGGGTGAGGTAGAAAGGTATTTTCATGGGCCAAGCCTCCACCTAGGAAGCATTGAAGATGGAGAGGTGGAAGGTCAATGGAAGAAAACATAAAGAAATGGTGGATAAGAAAGAATCTTGGGCCACTCCAATTTAAAAAGATTGGAAAGGGGTAGAGGTGGCAGAGAATTCAATGTTCCAACCCACCCAAATGATATTATATTAAGGGAAAAATCAAGGATATGTAGCCTAAGTTTGGAGCATAAGGAAATTGCACCCCCAAGGATTGTCGAATGCAATTCATGGTGCGTCCGAATGGGAACCAAGAAGAAGACAAACATCGAAAAAGGTGCAATATTATGATCGGGGGAGTGCCACCTCCTCTTGGCTATATAAGGAGGCTATTCTCTTTGTATTTGACACACAACCCACCTTTGAATATACTCCATTGCCTACTCCCTCCTCCCTTGTTATGCCTTAGATAGCCTCTTCTATTTTGCTTCATGTAGATGAGCCACCACCCTCTTTGTACATAGCTTCTGCTTCATTAATATCATGGAATGCTTCCTTCCTTGTGTATATTTCTCTCTCTACCCATGGCTACCCCTTCCCCCTTCATGAGTGCAATTCCCATGCACCCCCTGCCCTTCCCGTCACTTCCCCTTCATGCATAACGATGGTGATGCTCGCTTCACAATATGCTTGACGACGGAACTCCCACGAGCTGTGTGTGTGTGTGTGTGCGTGTGCGTGTTAAAACCTAGAAAAATCACTCTTGTGAATAGGCGGCAGTGATGCATCTGGTTGGCGATACACAATCGCAATTTGCAGACGAGAATAAAGGCTTACAAAACATGAAATAAATTTGCAAAAAGGAGCAATGGTTTATAAACACTATTTATTGCGAGATATTTGAAAAAGATACAAATGAGTGAGATACAAGTTTTCATCAATATGAACTTAGGAGCACTCCAAGGTTAGGACTTGTTACCTACATCCATCCATCCAACAAAACACAAGTTAGTGTACTGGGTTTTGTAAGAATGGGACAACAGGTGTCAAAAGTCTGAACCACTTGTTATCACGGTCCAAAATACACCAAAGCCATAAGGTAAATCAGAGAAATGTACGTAGCTAACAAAAAAATTAAGGAGAGAATGATTCCATCCACTAAAGAAGCTAAAACACTGCAAGTATGGTATTGAAAAATGTATACATTGATAACAAGAGTGCACAAAGAATATTAAATCGAGGAATGACAAATGATTTTGCATAAAGTTTATGCAAAAAATTATTTATTTATTTTTATAGAACTCAAGCAACATCACTAAATCTAGTTTTTCTATGAGTTCATGTCATCCATACTTGGATATACTTGCTAAAGAATCAAGTGATAAAAGTAAAAAATCTATTTAGAAGGAAGATTTAGTACATTTGTTCATTTGAGAGGAAAAAGGTTAGTACATGAGCACTTGAATGACAAGCAATAACTTAAGAAATTCAACTTCTTAAAGTTGTGCATAGTTTTGAAAATACGAGTGCTATACCATGCAACCAAAATATTGGATTACATCTTTAGTGTAACCTATGAGAAAGGGTGAGCTAGAAAAATATTTCAAAAAATTCAATTGAAATACTCTTTTACGAATCATATTAAAGTATTATCCTTATTGCATTTGAAAGGACATGTCCAAAGTATTGCTAAAAAATTGTTCCAGAGAAGAGACTGTACTAATATTTTTTTTAGGTGAACTACTCTAAGCTATGTTACAAATGTAATCAAGGTCATCATATTACTCCTCAGGGGGTGCATATCACAAATCTATGCTAAGTTATCTATACTGAACTTTTGTTCATGGATGAGGCTAAGGGCACTCCGTTTTAGGCCTAACTAGCACTTTGTGCTTAGAGGTGTGCTTAGGAGGCACAAACCTATCCTTTAGGTTGTGTGCATATCTTTCCTTTGTACTTGCACCTCATTTCATTCTATTGCAACACTCCAACAATGAAAGCTTCACTCCTACTTGTGTACTCACTCTCTTGCTCCCTTGCTCCTATTTTCTTACAGTAGAGTCTACCACGCTATGCTAGAATATGCCAGTTCTGTGACTTGCAGGCAGTAGAGACGGAGGAGCATGTAGCTATGCAGTGCCCTCGATATGCACACATCCGGGATGACTTTAGGATGATGCTAGGAGACTCCACATAGTTTTTACGAGTACTCTCCACTGCCCCTCCGACAGCTTTAGGAGCTTTTATTACTCATCTTTTTTTGTATCATCAGGAGCTTGAAAACTCTCGACCCCTCCCTACCGGGAGGAGACTCTTATATTGTACTGCTTATTTGGTCCCATGGGTCATTTTTTGCTCTCAGTGGACGCTTATAGATTCTACTTCTGCCCATCTTGTTGTTCGCGGCCCATGCGTCCTGAAGAACTCTTCGCTCACACGATCCCTCTTCCTCACCGAGGAGGAGGTAGAGGCGTGAAAGGTGAATCAGACTTTCGGTGCACAACCTCGTCTGGGGCAGTGCGGACGCGGATCTCTTGTATCCTAAGTGCCTCAAAACTAGGGTATGACTGCTCTGCAGCCTCTGAATGGAAGCGAGATTTCTACGGAGTTCACGTTCCCTCGCCCACATCTCCTGTCTGGCTCTCATGGCTGCCTCAAGGCATATCTCACTCGACTCTGTTAGTGCCTGAGCCACTTGCTCCGCTATGTCTCCCTCAGACCAGTCGTGTATGCAAAGCTCCATGATGTTCCTCCGCATGTCCTCTCGCTCATAGGTTGAATCGGGAATGCGGCACAAGCGGGAGCTAATGACTAAGTGCAGGAGTCCAAGGTGAGTAAAGCAGAAGCATGGTTTGACAGGGTTGTCCCAGCCACGATCCCTGTCTATCCTCCCCAGCACGCTACCCACTCACCGATGTAGAAGCGGTTCAAATGCTCCAACAATCATCCTCCCTCGCGCCGAAAACCTTGGAAAACTCTATGCTGCCAAACCATCGGCTGAAGGCAACTGGCAACCAACTCTACTTTTAGTTGATGTAGCTCCCCTACGAGAATGACGGGCATATCCTCCTTTGCGTGGAGAAGGCACATCTCACCCTTTATTTTATCCATTTCTTGCGCTTGTATGCTCCCGACAGATTCCCACAGTAAAATCATCATGCTAAAATATTACCTCTTTTATTTGCTTGTTGAGAGCTGAATCAACATTTTTTTTTTAATAGTTTCTTGTCTTTCTTAAGGCTCTCTTCGACTTTATGTAGTTGGTCCTCCAATGCCATGTCTTAAAGGCTAGTCGCACGGGAAGGGGGGGGAGGGGGAGGTGGACAAGGATGCCCTTCTTTGGTGGGAGTCATTCACTTTTGGAGCATCTTCCAATCAGAAGCACAATCGTGTGCAGGCGTTGCAGGGTTGATTGTGCGCAAAAATTACGATGCATAAAAAGATGCACGTGGAGCAAGATCGATTTGTGTGCACACAGATCGAGACAGAGTCGTCCATGTATGTTCAAAAAATTTACATTCGTAGCAGCCACAGGGAATGGGAGGGCAGCCAAGGATGGGGAGACAGAGAGGGGGAGGGCAGCACAAAGAGAGAGAGAGAGAGAGAGAGAGAGCTCTACCTAATTCTATCAAGTGTTTCCCTACAAGCACATGCATATGTCAACTTTGGACATCACCATGTTGAGCAACCAACTTTGGAAATCCCACACTTGAGTGGAGATTGGTGCACACAACTTTTATCTAGACCTTGCTTCATGTGCCTCCTAAAGCCATGCTTGCTTTAGATTTGTTGAGTCGTGTAGAAAGAAAGAAAGAAAGAAATTGTATTAACATCTACGAAAGACCAAATGGTTTATGAGACTGGAAAAAAGTAAATACAATGATAGCTAAGGGGTGGGGCCACTAATCGGGCACCCATGACCAAGGCTGATCTCTCTGACAAGAAAAAGTGAGGTAAAATAAAAATGAAATGTGTCCCTCATGCTATCGCTGGAAGAGAGGGAAAACACAAGGAAGATTGTTTGTGGTTCCAACGTATGATGTCTCTGGGACCGAGTCCACTGGGCGGCTGAGCATAGACACGAGGATCTCAATTGACAGTGGCTCTGGATCTGGTGAGGGCTGGCGTCGAGAGAAGAAACCAGTAATGGATCGCTGCTAATGTTCTATTTCTCCATGTCCCTCCCGCCTCCTTTGTGATCTCCATAATGTTGCCCGTTCCCGTATCGAAAAAGGAGGATACGTCTGAGTACGCATGTGGGTATCCACCCGGGATCGGGTCTGTCGAGTCGTGCACTCTGGCTCTCTGCTATGTCTCGTCCCCCTCTCTCCCCGGCTCGAGTCACCAAAGAAGAAATCGGTGATAGTACTCTGACTGGGCTCTGCCAGAGTGCGATCAGTTCCTCCTGCTCTCTCCTCTTGCTCAGATGAGCTGATCTCTATGTCTCTGAGCCTCAAAAAGGAAAGTGGCCACCCAACATTGATCAGGATGTGCCAGGAAATCTCTTTGCGTATGTTTAGTATTAATCCTCATCAAGGCCAAGCCAACAAAACATACAAAGTGCTTTGTGACACCAGGAACAGAGTGGTTTTTCCTCCTTGCACCCTTAATAAACCATGCAATTGTGTGGTCTATCCTCTAAAGACTATTTAATTTACGCACATTCAATATATTACAAAAGTTAGTCCTCTAAGGGAAAATGCCCACCGATCCTTCCGAGGTCCTGCTATCTCAACTAGAGCATAACATTCCTTCCCTCTTCAGGCATCAGCGTCCTCGATGATGAAATTTGGGAATGCTCTCCGCAACTGATATACGGATTCCCATGTAGCCTCAGATAGAGGTAAACCATGCCATGCAACCAACACTGTGGGTATCTTCCGATTGCGTACTTGCATTGTTCCTCGGTCCATGATTCTTGGTCCGCGGCACTAGCACTTTCTGTGGTATTCCAACTGTAGTTGGATTTGCAGGTCTAAAACCATAATTCAACTCAAATGGACTCATTCCAATCCACGAATGCATTGTAGGCAAACTCTAACAATGGCAACCACTTGTTCCATGTATGTTGCCTCAATGACACATATGCTCTCAGCATGTCCTCTAAGGTCTGGTTGACTTTCTCCGTCTGACCATCCGTTTCAGGATGATCCTCACTACTCATTCCCAACTCTGTCTTTAGTGCATCAAATACTACAGTCCAAAAATGACTGGTAAATCGAGTATCTCTGTCTGACACTATGGACCTAGGTAATCCATGCAGACGAAAAACATGAGTAAGAAACAAATCCGCCACTAGCGGGGCACTAACAGACTCTCTAGTTGGAATAAAGTAAGCCATCTTGGTAAGACGATCAACAACCACAAGAATGGTATCATAACCACCTTGTGTCATAGGCAGATCTACCATAAAGTCCATGGAAATGCTCTCCCATCTACTTGATGGTATCTCCAAGGGTTGCAAAAAGCCAGGTGGCTTCACCCGCTCTGCTTTGCTTATCTGACACGCAAAACACCATGTCACATATTCATGAATATGCTTTTTCATTCTTAACCAAAAGAAATCTCGCTTTATGAGATCATATGTCTTCTCAACACCTGGATGTCCCGCACATGGGCTATCATGGCACTGACGAATAACCCTCTGCCGGAGGTCATTCTGATTAGGTACAACTACGTTGCCATTTCTTTTCAGCATACCATCTTCTATGGTATATCTTGCATGCCAGCCAAAACCTAGGCTGCATCATGAAGACGAAGATCATGTGGTCCCTGAACTTGATAAGAAGCAAATGACTTGGCAAGACATCTCGATTGGCAAGGCATGAAAACTTTGCAAAATTTTATTGTCTCTAGCAAAGTTCGGATTATTAAATAAAGATGTGATATATTCCATTCAAAACAAGTTATACAATAGGTGGGAGAGCAAGTACTCTATCCCTGGCCTCAACAATGTGAACAAAACCCATGGGGGTGGCCTAAAATGCCACGACATCCCAAAGGCGTCAAATGGAAAAACAGAGAGCAGTCCCATGTCCTCATAAAAGATATAAGTCTCCCACAAGCTGCCAAAGAGGTACCGGTACGTCGCTCCCACTGGCTCCTGAGGGTGAAGATTATCCCAAATGGAAGCTAGAATGTCAGTCTCAGTGCAAAGATGACTCCCCAAAACGAATGAGCATTGCAAACACCATATCCGCGATAATGTAATACTGGATATCACTTCCCAGGCTGACCCTGCGGCTGAAGTAGGCAGAGAATCTTGAGCTGGGATCAGAAGCAAATCATGTGGCTCCATGATGCTGAACTCTGTGGGACCCCATCTCTAGCGGCACTTCATGAAGAACCCATGGTCCCCAGGCTCTGACTCGAAGCTCTGACTCGAAGAGAGCAAAGACTCCAGATCCTTTCCCCCAAAGGCAGCCCCCCATGTCATCAAGAAGGACTCGGATGTAACATAGCAGAATAACCTGAAAATACCTGTCCAAACCACCCTAGAACTAGGACACCTCCATAAACAGTGCTTGCTAGATTCATCTGCAAGCTGGCATTGCATACACAAGGAGGGTCTATCCATCTGCTGTAGCCAAGTACCCACTGGTATGACTCTATGCATGGTAAGCCAGAGAAAGTAGGAGACTTTCTTGGCTCTACTGATTCCCCAAAAGTGAGTCTAGTAGCTCAACAAAAGCTTTGCAGAGAGTCCCTATGCATGCCAGTGCTGGGTGGCAAATGGTAAGTGATGAGAGTCTCTCTTCTACAGCCTGTAGCCTGCCCTCATAGTGTACTGGAAAAAAGAAAGAAGGCGGTCTCCTACTAACGAAGCTGGCCATGCCCACTCACCTGGATCCCAGTCTAGCTCCACAAGTGGTCGTCCGTGGAAAATCCAGAGTCTCCATCTAGTATCCTTTGTGATGGTCAACCGGGAAGGATCAGTAACCCATTCCTTACCCAAGCAACCGAGGACCCTGACTCTCTAAACTTGGAATGATCACTTCCTTTCCCTTTCATGGTCCTTGGATGCACGTCTAAACTGCTTACACAGATTCTTTTCCTGGGCGGCAATGACCAATTCGTCACCCTAATGTGCGGTTTCCTTTCTTGACTGCAGGTTTACTATGCACTCGCTCTTTCAGCTAGTTCACCTTCCGAAGCTCTGATACCAATGTGACATGCAATGGATAAGGATCGGATGAACGCAACGTAAAATGATGCGGAAGACGGATGTGATGTGCAAACACTGAGAAGGGGGAAGAGAGAAATGGAGAGCCAAACACCAGATTAGTTCCATGTACCCCTGAGGGACCCCACCCACAATATGTAGGTGTATTTGCTTCAGAGAACCGTATACAGTCCTCAAAAGAGGGAGAAAGAATGCAAACCAAATCCGGCTCGCGAGAACCTTCTTGACGAACCCTTGCTACAAGACAGGCTAGAACCTTTCGAGATAGGCATTCAAGCGACAACCACCACGATGATAATCCTCTATGCTGAGCAAGAAAGCTGCAAACTGTGACTACCTTTGGGATTGTTTTCGACGTCTGACTAAAGGATGATGGTTGTTGAAGTAGTAGTGCACACTATTTCTGCCCCTAGGTCTGCTCCAAATCTGGCTGGAAGATGGCTAGAACTGAGCGTACCTAATCAGATCTGATGTGTACTAGTGTATGCAAGCAAATTGCTGGTGGATTAAACAATGAGCTACAGATATCAACATACTCAAAGTGATGATGGATCCTTAGACCACCACCGAGTGGTTATTATTATTTTTGGGAACATAAAATTCATGCAAAGTTGGTGTGCATGTATCTAGAAGCACCTCTCTTTTGGTGGGCATTTATCTCTTTCTCAACTGCTACACACAGATCGTTTTTATTTGGGTGATTGTAGCAGCTACCTGAAACGTTCTTTTAAGTTTTTTTTGTTGCCATGTCTCATCATCAAGTCTTGGGCATTTACCATTTGTGTTGGGATTCAAGTTTGAGATCTAGTTCCCATTCTCATGGAGTTTGGTTTGCTCTTTTAACAACTCTGATATGGGCAAGGAAGGATCTGTTGTGTTGCTGCTACTACATATTTGATGCACCAGGATGAACAAATCTGAGGTGGGGAAGGCAGAGGAAGCATGCAACTTGCTTTAGCTGCTAACTTGATGCTTGAATGAAAGGGTAGGATAGGTACTTATAGCTGATTTAGGGGGTAGGTGGGTGGCCAGATTTGGCTCCCCCCTAGTAGGTGGTAGGCCCTTTGTGGTCAATTGGTCATCTTGTTTCAATAGGCCGGCTAGATTTAGCTGGTTGGCTTGTTTTTTAGTAGGCTGACTTGTGACATCTAGTCGGCTTCTAGCTGACTCTGGCCCCTCTTCTAGTCCTCTTCTAGCTGCCCATTTATGCCCCTCTTTGGTACTGTTTTGCTGCCCTATGCTTGCCACTCACATATTTAATGCCATTTTCATGCACTGATCCTATCCTAAGATGACCTAGTTGCACTGCTGCCCAGTTCTCTAGTTGGTTCAACGGACTGACATTAGCTGACCCTAAGGCTTGGAGACTGACCTACATAGCTTATGCCTGACTTGTCCCTGGACTAGGGCTTACAAAGGACGATGACATGCAACAAAATGTACATATCGGGAGCGGACTATTATCCATTTGGTGAACTAGTGATGAGCCAATTTGTCACATTGCACTTTAGTGCAGAGGCGCATGTGACAGACACATTGAGTGACGTGTGGAAGGACATATAGGACTCTGGCAAGGAGTTCAAAGTGGTGGAAACAAGTGCATCCAAAATCACTTCATCAACATTCAAGAGTTACTCCCTAAAATGAATTTTTGTGACATGCTTTCACATTGAGTCACCCCCGTGCATTTGTACAAAATCAAGCTCCCTTTAAAATATGAGACCCTTTCCTCAGTGTTGCTTGATACATAGCCTCTAGGTCCTGCATGCCCTTATATGACATATAATCAACCTCTTTACTGGCATTGCAATGAGTTAAAATGCTTGCTCATCTTTTGCAATCCCACCCTCTCTACTCTTGTGTTGGCATAGCAGATGCTTGGGCTTGCTGCCCATGAGCTTCCCCATGATGAAGAGTATTAGGAGCAATTTCTCCTAGACAAACCTCTTCCCTAATTACATAACTCCATAGGCTTTTGGCCACAAGGAGATTTTGAATCATGAAGCTCCCCAAAGAATAGTTGTACCATCCAACTTATCCTCCCGGTCGAGAACTCTATGCCATTGAGATTGGGCCCTAGTGCGGCTCATGGTGCTTCTCTCTTCATCCTCCCTTGTTTATGAGATAATTGATGATTCAATCTTTCCGTTGTGTTTTCCCGTGTGGATTTTATTATTTTTGGCGTGATTATTGTGCTAAAGGTTGCTGGATTGTTTCAGTGGTATCAGAGCTCAGGGTTCATCTCCTTCCTCAAGGATGTGACG